>NW_027264847.1:0-9214 GCF_036320965.1 Panulirus ornatus
AAATTATGCTCTTTGAGCCATGAACAAAATTCTGTCATTTAATAAAACGTCAAGTTTTATATTAATTTTTCCCCCCATGGTCTAAAGCAAAACATATATTTATAACCACATAAAAGTAGAACAAAGGACTTCTAATCCTTGAGAAATTATGGCAGATTTGAGTAGCTCACAATTACCTTTAGTTTTCGCGCGTTTTCCTCCTTTGGTAGTTAAGGTGTAAATTTCCCCGTTTATCTAATAGTTCTCAAACGAACCTCCAGATGGCGTTACTGCAGCAATCCAAAAATCAGTATGTCAACAGTCTTTAAGATTGCGCTTATTTGGTATGATGTTTAATTGCTGATCTGCTTCAGCCATTTGCAGTCTTATTTGTATCGTCTCTCCAAGACGGACGAGTTCAAATTACGCTCTGTATTTAAGAGTGTGTGTAGCCTGATGTCGTAGCGACTACTCGTCTTTTCGGTAAGTCAGTACTTGCTTACCCACTATGGCAATTTTTTTCTGTGCATTTTTCCATGACAAGGTGGGGCTCTAAGAGCTTTTATTCAGCGTAACAAACGTAAGGAAGGATAACACAGCTCCTATAGATGCCCAGTTTTGGGTACGATTTAGAATGCCATGATCCCCCAACATTTCTCTACTTACATCCTTCTATCTTCATTAACCCTTCACTACTTTCTTCGGATTTTTACATATATCTAACTGTTGGATTATATGATTACTTATGTTGTATTAATGTGAAGTGCTGCTTTCCGTAGCCTTGTACTTTTTCGTGTTTTATACTGTAGTCTTAAAGAAGTTGTTTTTCACTCAGTCAGGAGTTTATACGTGGAAGAAAGTGGATTATTAAAGATTATTGCAATATTTTGCTATTTTGTCCGTAATGCTCATGTATGGATCAGGATAAACATAACAGAAGAAACGCCAAGTCAGGCAATGCCACCACAGTCTCCCTTAGCGGTGGTAGCCATAAGTACATGCGCAGTGGACATTGCGCAGGCAATGTGCAGATCGAACCTTTCCGAGCCACAGTCGACGTACAATCTACTGACCAGAACGGAGCTGTGGCCCATTTTCAGAGGTAGGATGTAGCTATTCCTCCCTGCTTTGACCACTACCCTTGACTTTAGGTTTTTTTTGAAAGGTTTTTTTTTGAAAAGTTAATGTTCATCCAATATCTTTTATAAGGTTGTATCTAGTGCAAATCGATCTTTAATTGACGGGGTGTCCGCAGGAGAACTCCGCTTGGCTTTCGTGTAAAGCGCGGCTCCGCTAGAAACTTTTCTGCATTAAAACAATTGCCAGATCTTTTTTCATTTTCGGGATCGTTAGTTTATTTTTTTTTTTTCCACTGGGGGTTGTTAGGCATTCCAGATTTTGAGGTTAGAGCTCCTTAGGAATGGACCTAGGATCAGCCATCCAATGCCCCCCCGTAGGGGGTATGTGGTGACGGACCATCCATAAAAAGCGAAGAACCGCTGAAATATGTGTTGGGCCCATAAACGACCACATCATCGACACTTTAGCCTTCATTACAATCCATTCCTAATCAGGAGGTTTATTTGATGGAAGGTCCTTGCAAGTTATGAAAAACGCTCCGGAACCAGGTTAGTCGAACGAAACCGTGTGGCGGAACTACATACGTTGAAGTTCCAAATATCATTACGTGGTCTCGATAACCTCGTTGCCAAGAAATTCATGCAGGGGAGTCCATCCACCTGCACGATGTCATGGATAGTTCATAGGACGACATTGTGAAGGCACTAACAAACGAGGACGTTAATCGCTGCCTGGCCTCAATCACCAAGAGTATCAAATGGCCCACAACGGCGTAGAACTCACGCCCGTGATAAACCTACCTGTCGGGAGATCTCGTCTACCGTACAATATCTCTATTGGTTACATGTAAGTCAGAGTTCAACTCCGAATCCCATACGTTTTGCTTTAAATGCCAGAATTTGGGCCGCCTCTAAAGCGTTGCACTCTATCCTGCCAAATGTGGCGAAGGAGGGAAGTGTCTAAGTAGGGTCATAGCCGCTGAGGATTGTATGGCTAATAGGATGTTGTGTGTTAGAACTGCGATGGCGAAACGCACCCAAGTTGGGACCAGTAGGGGTCCTGACCCCGTTCCAGATTTGAGAAGGAACTGTCTGTGCAAGGTCAAGACACAAATAACGTCTCTTATGATGAGGTAGGAGTTGGGTTAAGTGAGTATCTCCTTTGCAACCACAAACCTCATGAATAATGAATCCTGACGCGTTCGGCTTTGAAATGTAAATCCGTTAATGCGAACAAACTCGTACACACTCCTTGTGACACCCGATGCGACAGTTCCAAAATCCAGCTCCATTCAACCCTAACACACTACACCTACTCCTCCAACCAACATCCAGAACAAATGCCTATGCAATACCTCACATCCATCATACCGTCCTACAGGAAGGAAAAGAACAAAACTAACTCATATTCAAACCATGAACTACACTTGTAATATGAATTACGTGTCGTCATTGTTTCCGGTATCTCCACAAGGAGTGCCTGTTGTTCACAGGTCTTCTTTCGTTGGAGGAACATAAACATAGTGGGATGTCAGATAAACCACAACTAGGGACCATGTATGGTCGCCTCGGGGACTCGCCCAAGACTCGTACATAGAACGGCTACAGTAAACCTGGTCTGGTAAATAAAACTCAATGATGCCAACACGTTCAGTATAATACAATGGGAATGTAGTGAATAGCTTAAGCTAAAAGCAATCACAACATACCAATGGTTGTCTTGCAACTGTATAGGGCCAGCCGCGGATTTGTTACAAGAGGACACTCTAAACGGCACAGCCGAAGAATGTTCTGTTGTAGATAGTTTAACACTCGTATAGAAGAGACAAATCGTTGGTAGTAGCTATCTATGTACCCAGAATTTGCCTCATACGTCGAGTGGACTTTAAAACCGAACCTAGACCGTTGGCGCATGATAGAAAGAAATATAATGGTACATTACCTGGGCCATATGATGGATATATATTGCTCCAGTTCAAACGCACTTGATAAAGAATGAGACCAAATTTGGCTTGTTAAGCACCTAACCTGGTAAAGTAGTTTTTATGGGAATTCAATATTCATATCATTATCATTGGGAAAAGTTTTAATCCGAGGCAGTACGCCAGGGAGGAACAAATGGTTGATTTTATAATAATCAATGCCAACCTCAACTCTTCAGAACGATGATAGTGGAAACGTGTAGGTAAGACCGAGACTGGCAATATCTCCGGCAAATTGAATTTAATCCTCGACATAATACCAGATATACTTACTAAGATTAGTACAAGAAAAAATCTGATTTAACATTGCAGTGACTCTGGGCAACTCGAGTAATATTGACAAAATGATTGTATCGTTCTCAAGAAACAGAATTGATCCAGATTGACCGTTTTTAAGGTGGTTCGTTTGTGTGTTCTCTGTGGAGGGTTTGGCTTTGTGTGAGGCTCTCACTCCTACTACTTGGGTCTGTTCGCATGGTAGGTGGACATGTCGACACCATTAAACGGCGGCCTTGAGGGGACGTTGTGGTTATTTTCCGGGGCAGCTGCGCCATGGGGGTTATCTGGCGGTTCACAAATGAATAATCCTCATCTATGTGATGACGTGGTTTAGAACTAATCTTTTCGTCTGTCCTATTACTTCCGCGCACTCTTTTTGGTAAACAGCAACTGTGGCTGCTGTTCCGACTGGCAGTGTTTGCTGCCAACGTTGTGCTCAGAAACCTCACAAAATCTTTTTTTTCCCAAAATTTCTAATTACAGTTTCATCATTATCCATATGAATATAATTTCTCTATCTTTTTACCAATTTTTTATTAAAAATATATTTAGGTTGACTAAAAATCACATAACAAGAAAGGAAAATTACAGGTCCTAATGACCTTCCACAAAGGTCGAGGGCTGAGATGTGAAGCTCTTCAGTGGTAAATACCAACAAAAACATACGTAGTCTGCCGGCTTCGTGGTCACCACTTGGAGTTTGAATTGCTCCATGAAAAAAAGATGTTTTTATTTATAGCCAGGTTAATGATAAATGGGAGACCATTGGCTAGTAACCACTGGTAGAATGACAGTCAAGCTGTAGGTGAACATGGTGAAGTGTGAACCACTCTGAATGAAGTGTCCTCAGCATAGAAAAATGTAGATTCAAGTACTTCGTCTGAAACTTTGGTTAATATTAACGATTCTTTCAGGCAACACGTGTTTAAATTGTTCACAGTCCTTATGAAACGTCTGACTCCGCCAAAATAGGTTATTTATTACAGTTATAAGGTTGTTTTCCTTATTTACCAGTTTAGCTCAAAGTGGGGAAAAAATAACTACCCACCTTTTGTAAATTTCAGTATACAAACAAAAAGAGACAAATTTTTGAAGCCCTTTTTCTGGTAAAAAGATAAAATAAAACCCAAATTTCATTTTTGTTTACCCTAACGTTTCACCCGATCAAGAATTGAAAAGGGAAAAAATTTTTAGGAGAGGTTTTTGTTTCCCCGCCCGTTGTCCCTATTTTTGGGAAATATTTAAAAAGGATGATAAAATTATTAGCCTATAAAATTTCCCATGGGGCCTTTCATCTATTTTGCACCTGGTAAATGTTATTTTTCAAAATGTCGTAATCACTTTAATAGAAAAAAAATGGGCCCTTTAAGAAAAAAACTGAAATGGAAATTAAGGGCACAAATTTTTTTTCCCGGGCTTCCCCCGTAAAAAAACGGGTTGGTATGATCTTCGGAAACCCCTGTCGAGGGCCCCGTCACCCTTAGTCGAGGACCCCCGTCCCCCCTTATAGGTTTTGCCCCCCGGGGCCCCCTGACCTCCCCCAAGAAGGGAGAGAAAGCCATCATAACCCGCACTCAAGTGTTTGGGCCCCAAGGGGGATTTGGTTTCCTCCTTTTCCCCGTGTAAGTTTGATAGGGGGGAAACCTTCGTCGAGTCAAGGGGGGGGGTACCCTCCTTCACGTGGTTAAAATTTGATAGGGGGGTTTAAAACCTTTGTCGGGGTTTAGGGGGTTGGAAACCTCCCCTTTACTTTTAAGCTTTATAGTGGGGTAAACCCCGCCCAGTCAGAGGGGTTTACCCCTTACGTGTAAGTTTCATAGGTGGGAAAACCTTCTTTGAATCGGGGGCGTTTAACCCCGAATAAATGAAAGACATGACGGTATGGGCAGACGGGAAACCCCCCTGTGATTATGTCCGATTTGGGGGCTTTGGTTCCTCCCTTTCAGCGCTTTGCTCTCAAAGGTATGTAAGGCCGGGGGGCCTAAATTTTTTGCGGGGAGTGAGCTGCCATAAAACACCCTAGGGAGGGGGAGAGAGAGAAAAAGAAAAGGGAGAGAGAGGAAGGAGAGAGGGGAGGAGGGTGAGAAAAGAGAGAGAGAGACCCTTTAAAACCCCGGCGCGTGGCAAATAAGGGCTTTTTGGGTGTTTGCGAATACTTTGCTCGTTATGTTCATGGGTTTTTCGCTGTCTTGGTGTGGCCGGGGCCCCCCTTTTTATCGGAAGGGACTTTCCAATTTTCGCCCGGATATTTAGCTGGGAGAACCCCTGTTTAGTTGGTGAGATCTTATTTGAAAATTTAACGGGTTTGATTTTAGAAGGGCGAGTCGGGCGTTGTTTTTTTTGTCATTTTTGATGGGGGGAGGAAAACCCCTCGTCCTTTTGCCAGGAACAAAAAGGGCCGCCGTTTGGGGAAAAAATTTCGGGACCCTCGGGGCTGAGCCCACGACGTGTGGTCGAATCAAGCCATGCTTCGTCAGGGGGTTTAAGGTTTCGTTCCTCCCCCCGTTAGATAGGAAGCCGCCCTTTTGTTTCCGGGAGTTATTGGGGAAAAGTGTGTCCCACAGGGGAGGTTGGCCCAAAAATTTTTTAGAGAAAGAGCCAAGGAAAAATCTGTCATTTTGAGCGCCATTTTTTGCCCCCCGGTTTGTTTCTTAGGAAGTGGCAAAACGGATTTGTGTTTGGGCCCCCATTAAATTTTGAGGTAGGGAAACTAGCCTTGTGCATCAGGGGGTTTTGTCATGTACAAAAATTTATGGTGTGAAAAAAACCCAAAGTAAAGTTTTAAAAACAAAACCACCGCGGTTTTTTTTTTGCCTCTGAAACGTGTTGGGGTTTAGGCAGGAATTTTCGTAAAAGGAGGTTTGGCCATGTGTGTATCGGCAGTGAGCTTCCGACGTGTACAGACCCCGATGCCACCCGACGTCCATCCGGGGTGACATTTTTTTTTAGTGGGTCAAGTAGGAAGCCAACCCTTGCGTGGTTTAAAAAGGGGAGAGAGAATCCAATTTGGTTTCCCATTAAGGGGAGCTACCCCACAAATGTGTTTGAGGGGCGAAGCTCAACGTGAGTTGGAGAGGAAACAAAAAATTTTTTTAGTTCGTTGAAAAATTAAAAAGGTGTTGGGAAATAAGCTAACCCAAAGGTTTTCACAGACTGAGCCACCGCGCCTGTCGAGAATTTAGTAAAAAGCTTTCCCTTTTTATTTGTAAGGGGTGTAAGGCAGGGGAAACCCCCAAGGATGTATAAACGAAATTTGTCCCAAAATAGATTTGTCAGGAAAAGGGCCCAAGGGCGCCAAAAAATAAAGGTCCCTTTTGGACATTTTTATAAACTAATTTTCCGACGGGCTATTTTCCACTTGCAGGGTTTTTTGGGCCCTCAAAGTAAAAAACTTTTAAAATTTGTCTTTTAAAAAAGGCTAACGTTAGATGGTTTTTTTATAGGTTTTGTGGGACACAAAATGTTTAATTTTGTCGAATTAAATTTTTTTTTGAGGAAAATTTTTCCCCTGGCAAACCTTTTTGCTTGCTTTCATGGGGGCATCAAAAAAACTGCCATTTGGGGGACCCTTTTCTCTGGCTTTTGGGGACAAAATTTATTTTTCTGTTGGGGCAACCAAAGGTAACAATTAAAGCCTTACCTTGAGTTTAGCTGAAAAATGCCAAAAATATTTGGAGCTCTATCGACCAACAGGGTCCCTCCCAAATAAGTTTCCCTTTGGGAATTTTAAAAATTTTTGGGCCATGACGGTGATTATATTTTGGCTTTTAAGGGGGGGTATGAGTTAAAGGGTTTTTTCGGGGGGTTATGTGTTAGGGACCCGGGTTTCCTTAAATCTCCCAAGGGGAGAGCCCTGCAGGGGGTTGGGGGGGCTGACACCCAGCGTCAGGGGGGTGAATCGCCCGGGAGTTCGTGGTTCAATTTTCAGTCTTGGGATGCGCTGACTTTCCGTGTCAGCAGGAAACGGGCTAACAAAGCGCCAGGCTGTGGGGATGCTGACGTTTTGGCAGCTTTGGGGAGGCATCATTGGAAAAAGCCTCGATTTACAGTTTTTTGTTTTTTTGTTTTTAACAGGGAGGGAATTTTCCTTAAAGTTTTTTCAGAAAACAAGCCGTGTAGTGCACTGTCGTACTTTAAGACGTCGTTTCATATATGAAAAATCGTTAAAAAGATGCCTTTATTTGGGGATTCAGGGGCCTCCTTTCTTGGACATCGTAGGAAAAAAATTTCATCGAACCCCAACCGTTCCCTTGCGTAAAACTTGGGGAAATTTCCCCGACCAAAAGGGTTTTTTTGGGAAATACCCATTAAAAGTAGGGGCGAAACAAAAATTGTAAATTTTTTGTTGGTCGTTGACACCCTTCGTTTATTTTTTGTGTCCACTTAAATTTTTTTACACTTAGGGAAAAAACCTTTTAAATTTCATTTTGGGGTCATTGAAAACCAAAAAGGGGAAATTCCGTTTTCTTTGGTGATGTGGTAAATTTGGGGAAAAAAAGGTTTTGGGAGTCCTGTGGTAAAAAAAGCCTCAGGGATGATTAACCCATAATCGCGATAAAAATTTTATTTAAACGCGAGGCAAAAAGTATTTTTAAGAAAAAACATTTTTTCCATCGTGGTTTTTTCCGTAAAAAAAAAAACAAATTTAAACATTGTTTTTTAAAAATTTAAATGACTTTAGAAGAGTCGGGAATAATTAAAACGTGGACGGGCGTTTTTAAACCGAATTGTTCAATTTACCAGGAAATTGGACGGTTCTGACATTTAAAATATTACTTTAATTTTAGAACAAAATTTTTTTCCTACATAAAACCTTTTGTAACACACGCATTTTAGCACAAGTAAAAAGGAAATTAGTAAGTATTAAATCAAAAAAGGAATGTTACAAAAAGATAAATGCCATGCCAAATTATTTTCCCTTTGGGTTGGGGCAAAGCCCCTTCATACAAAAAAAGCCCCCCCTTCTGCTTCGAGATACCCCCAAAACAGGCGGTCATTTAAACCCAAGATTAAAATTTTTCTGGTTATACGTTCATTTTCCGGGTTTTTTTGTGGGGAGTGACAATATCGGTTGAGGGGTTCCGGGGAAATGTAGTGGTGGAGGAGAAATTCAGGAACTAGAGAAGAGGAAGGTACTTTGGGATTTGGGTACTTTGGGGTAAAAAAACCCCAAATTTTCTGACAAAGTCTTGTGGGGTGGAAAGGTGAGGAAATGTGGGCCAAAAAAGGTCGCCGGTTGGTAGCTCCAGCTGGCTTTTTGTGCTCCCCGGGTCAGTGGAATTTAAAGTTTTCATAAAAAAAAGGCCCTTTTTTCTGGGGAGGTATAGTAAAATTTGGAGATTAATGGTTGTAACCAAAAAGTGGTTTTTTGGGGGGGAAAAAGGGTTTGGGTTTTCTTAGTATAATTTTTAAAAGCTAAAAAATGTAGAAAAAACCCAAGAATCTGGGAACAGACACTTCGAAGTAAAATTACATTTATCGAGACGCCCTTTTAAAATTTTTCATTCCCCGGGAAAGTTTAAACCCCCCATTTTACATTATTACAGTTTTTTAACATGGTTTTGGTAAAATTTGGGGGTTTTTGCTCATTTGAAAAAAATTTTTTTTTTTTTTTGAGAAACCCCATACAAACAGTAAAAGGCCACCGGGGCCTTTTGAAGCTTTATGTTCCAAAGGGGAAAAAAATTATTAAAACCCGGTTTTAAAAATTCCCCCCCGTCAAAAAAAACTTTTTTCTTTGGGCCCCTTATGCGTTCTCACAAAACCCGCAGGGCCCAAAAAAAATGGGATATTTCCATTTTGACCCTTTACTTTGGGGGTGTTAGGTAAGATTTTTATAGGCTGTGGTCGGGTTTGGGCAGGGAACGCACCCGGGCGGCTTTGGGGGGCAGCTAC
>NW_027264848.1:0-11389 GCF_036320965.1 Panulirus ornatus
CCAAACCATTTCAATACACCCTCTTCTGCTCTATCAACCACTGTTTTTATTACCACATATCTCTCTTACCCTTTCATTACTTAAATGATGAAACCACCTCAAACCACATAATGTCCACAAACATTTCATTTCCAACACATCCACCCTCATCTGCACAATCCTATCTATAGCCCATTCCTCACACCCATATAACATTGTTGTAACCACTATTCCTTCAAACATACCAATTTTTGCTCTGTAAGATAACGTTCTCACCTTCCACACATTCTGCAAAACTCCCAGAACCTTCTACCCGTCCCCCACCCTCTGACTCAACTCTGCTTCCATGGTTCCATCTGCCGCTAAATCCACTCCCAGATATCTGAAACACTTCACTTCCTCTAGCTTTTCTCCATTCAAATCTACCTCCCCATTAACTTGTCCCTCAGCCATACTGAACCTAATAACCTTGCTCTTATTTACATTTACTCCCAACTTTCTTCTTTCACACGCTTTACCAAACTCAGTTACCGACCTATGCAGTTTCTCACCCGAATCAGCCATCAGCACTGTAGGATCATTGAATAACAACTGACACACTTCCCAAGCATTCTCATCCAGAACAGTCTGCATACTTGCCCCTCTTTCCAAAACTGTTGAATTCACCTCCCTAACCACCCCATCCATAAACAAATTAACACCCATGGATACATCATGCACCGCTGCTGCAGACTAACATTCACTGGGAACCAATCACTTTCCCTTCTTCTTACTTGTGCTTGTCTTACATCCTTACATGCTTCTAGTGGCTTCCCTCCCTCACCATGTACTCTTAAAACCTTCCACAAAGCATCTCTATCAACCCTATCATATGGCTTTACAAGATACATAAATGCTACATGCAAATCCAACTGTTTTTTTAAGTATTTCTCACATGTATTCTTCTTATCCCTGGGGATAGGGGAGAAAGAACACTTCCCACGCATTCCTCGCGTAAATGTGAATAAGAGCAAGGTAATTAGGTACAGTAGGGTTGAGGGTCAAGGCAATTGGGAGGTAAGTTTGAAAGGAGAAAAACTGGAGGAAGTAAAGTGTTTTAGATATCTTGGAGTGGATCTGGCAGCGGATGGAACCATGGAAGCGGAAGTGAATGATAGGGTGGGGGAGGGGGCAAAAATTCTGGGAGCCTTGAAGAATGTTTGGAAGTCGAGAACATTATCTCGGAAAGCAAAAATGGCTATGTTTGAAGGAATAGTGGTTCCAACAATGTTGTATGGCTGTGAAATGTGGCCTATGGACAGAGTTGTGTGCAGGAGGGTGGATGTGCTGGAAATGAGATGTTTGAGGACAATATGTGGTGTGAGGTGGTTTGATCGAGTATGTAATGTACGGGTAAGAGAGATGTATGGAAATAAAAAGAGTGTGGTTGAAAGAGAACAAGAGGGTGTTTTGAAATGGTTTGGTCACATGGAGAGAATGAGTGAAGAAAGATTGACCAAGAGGATATATGTGTCAGAGGTGGAGGGAACGAGGAGAAGTGGGAGACCAAATTGGATGTGGAAAGATGGAGTGAAAAAGATTTTGAGTGATCGGGGCCTGAACATGCAGGAGGGTGAAAGGCGTGCAAGGAATAGAGTGAATTGGAACGATGTGGTATACCGGGGTCGACGTGCTGTCAATGGATTGAACCAGGGCATGTGAAGCATCTGGGGTAAACCATGGAAAGTTCTGTGGGGCCTGAATGTGGAAAGGGAGCTGTGGTTTCAGTGCATTATTACATGACAGCTAGAGACTGAGTGTGAACGAATGGGGCCTTTGTTGTCTTTTCCTAGCGCTACCTCACACACATGAGGGGGGAGGGGGTTGTTATTCCACGTGTGGCAAGGTGGCAATGGGAATAAATAAAGGCAGACAGTATGAATTATGGACATGTGGATATATGTATATGTCTGTGTGTGTATATATATGTGTAAATTGAGATGTATAGGTATGTATATTTCCGTGTGTGGATGTGTATGTATATACATGTGTATATGGGCGAGTTGGGCCATTCTTTCATCTGTTTCCTTGAGCTACCTCGCTAATGCGGGAGACAGCAACAAAGCAAAATAAATGATAATAATATATATTCCTCAAAACAAACACCTGATCCACACATCCTTTACCTTCTCATTCAGTACCATCCCATATAACGTAATGTAATGCACTGAAACCAGCTCCCTTTCACATCCTTCCCCCATAGACCTTTCCATGGACTGCCCTAGACGCTTCCTATACTCTGTCTCAATCCACTGACAGCACTTCGACCCTGGTACACCACATCGCTCCTATTCACTCTCTTCCCAGCACACCCTTCACCCTCCTGTATGTTCAGGCCCTGATCGCTCAGAATCTCCTTCAGTCAATCCTTCCACCTCCACTTTGGTCTCCCAATTCTCCTTGTTCCCTCCACCTTTGATACACTCACCATCTTGTCAACCCCTTCTCACTCATTCTCTCCATGTGTCCAAACCATTTCAACACACCCTCTTCTGCTCCCTAAACCACACTTCTTCTACCACACAACTCTCCCACCCTTTCATTACTTACTTGATCAAACCACCTCACACCCCATATTGTCCTCAAACATTTAATTTTCAACACATCCATTTATATTTATTTACATTTATGTATTTTCTTTTATTATACTTAATCGCTGTTTCCTGCATCAGCAAGGTAGCGCAAGGAAACAGATGAAGAATGGCCCAACCACTCATATACACATATATATATTATTTATATTTATTTTATATTGCTTTGTCGCTGTCTCCTGTGTTAGCGAGGTAGCGCAAGGAAACAGACGAAAGAATGGCCCAACCCGCCCACATACACATGTATATACATACATGTCCCCACACGCACAATATACATACCTATACATCTCAATGTACACAAATATATACACACACAGACATATACATATATACACATGTACATAATTCATACTGTCTGCCTTTATTTGTTCTCATCGCCACCTCACCACACATGGAATAACAACCCCCTCCCCCCTCATGTGTGCGAGGTAGCGCTAGGAAAAACACCAAAGGCCCCATTCGTTCACACTCAGTCTCTAGCTGTCATGTAATAATGCACCAAAACCACAGCTCCCTTTCCACATCCAGACCCCATACACTTTGCATGGTTTACCCCAGACGCTTCACATGCCCTGGTTCAATCCATTGACAGCACTTCAACCCCGGTATACCACATCGTTCCAATTCACTCTATTCCCTGCACGCCTTTCACCCTCCTGCATGTTCAGGCCCCGATCACTCAAAATCTTTTTCACTCCATCTTTCCACCTCCAATTTATTCTCCCACTTCTCCTCGTTCCCTCCACCTCTGACACATATATCCTGTTGGTCAATCTTTCCCCACTCATTCTCTCCATGTGACCAAACCATTTCAAAACACCCTCTTCTGCTCTCTCAACCACACTCTTCTTATTTCCACACATCTCTCTCACCCTTACATTACTTACTCGATCAAACCACCTCACATCACATATTGTCCTCAAACATCTCATTTCCAGCACATCCACCCTCCTGCGCACAACTCTATCCATAGCCCACACCTCACAACCATACAACATTGTTGGAACCACTATTCCTTCAAACATAGCCATTTTTGCTTTTCGAGATAATGTTCTTGACTTCCAAACATTCTTCAAGGCTCCCAGAATTTTCGCCCCCTCCCCCACCCTATGATTCACTTCCGCTTCCATGGTTCCATCTGCTGCCAGATCCACTCCCAGATATCTAAAACACTTTACTTCCTCCAGTTTTTCTCCATTCAAACTTACCTCCCAATTGACTTGACCCTCAACCCTACTGTACCTAATAACCTTGCTCTTATTCACATATACTCTTACCTTCCTTCTTTCACACACTTTACCAAACTCAGTCACCAGCTTCTGCAGTTTCTTACATGAATCAGCCACCAGCGCTGTATCATCAGCGAACAACAACTGACTCACTTCCCAAGCTCTCTCATCCACAACAGACTGCATACTTGCCCCTCTTTCCAAAACTCTTGCATTCACCTCCCTAACAACCCCATCCATAAACAAATTAAACAACCATGGAGACATCACACACCCCTGCCGCAAACCTACATTCACTGAGAACCAATCACTTTCCTCTCTTCCTACACGTACACATGCCTTACATCCTCGATAAAAACTTTTCACTGCTTCTAACAACTTGCCTCCCACACCATATATTCTTAATACCTTCCACAGAGCATCTCTATCAACTCTATCATATGCCTTCTCCAGATCCATAAATGCTACATACAAATCCATTTGTTTTTCTAAGTATTTCTCGCATACATTCTTCAAAGCGAACACCTGATCCACACATCCTCTACCACTTCTGAAACCACACTGCTCTTCCCCAATCTGATGCTCTGTACATGCCTTCACCCTCTCAATCAATACCCTCCCATATAATTTACCAGGAATACTCAACAAACTTATACCTCTGTAATTTGAGCACTCACTCTTATCCCCTTTGCCTTTGTACAATGGCACTATGCAAGCATTCTGCCAATCCTCAGGCACCTCACCATGAATCATACATACATTAAATAACCTTACCAACCAGTCAACAATACAGTCACTCCAATTTGGTCTCCCTCTTCTCCTCGTTCCCTCCACCTCCGACACATATATCCTCTTGGTCAATCTTTCCTCACTCATTCTCTCCATGTGCCCAAACCATTTCAAAACACCCTCTTCTGCTCTCTCAACCACGCTCTTTTTATTTCCACACATCTCTCTTACCCTTACGTTACTTACTCGATCAAACCACCTCACACCACACATTGTCCTCAAACATCTCATTTCCAGCACATCCATCCTCCTGCGCACAACTCTATCCATAGCCCACGCCTCGCAACCATACAACATTGTTGGAACCACTATTCCTTCAAACATACCCATATATATATATATATATATATATATACATACACATATATATATATATATATATATATATATTGGTTCTCAGTGAATGTAGGTTTGCGGCAGGGGTGTGTGATGTCTCCATGGTTGTTTAATTTGTTATGGATGGGGTTGTTAGGGAGGTAAATGCAAGAGTCTTGGAAAGAGGGGCAAGTATGAAGTCTGTTGGGGATGAGAGAGCTTGGGAAGTGAGTCAGTTGTTGTTCGCTGATGATACAGCGCTGGTGGCGGATTCATGTGAGAAACTGCAGAAGCTGGTGACGGAGTTTGGTAAAGTGTGTGGAAGAAGAAAGTTAAGAGTAAATGTGAATAAGAGCAAGGTTATTAGGTACAGTAGGGTTGAGGGTCAAGTCAATTGGGAGGTGAGTTTGAATGGTGAAAAACTGGAGGAAGTGAAGTGTTTTAGATATCTGGGAGTGGATCTGTCAGCGGATGGAACCATGGAAGCGGAAGTGGATCATAGGGTGGGGGAGGGGGCGAAAATTTTGGGAGCCTTGAAAAATGTGTGGAAGTCGAGAACATTATCCCGGAAAGCAAAAATGGGTATGTTTGAAGGAATAGTAGTTCCAACAATGTTGTATGGTTGCGAGGCGTGGGCTATGGATAGAGTTGTGCGCAGGAGGATGGATGTGCTGGAAATGAGATGTTTGAGGACAATGTGTGGTGTGAGGTGGTTTGATCGAGTAAGTAACGTAAGGGTAAGAGAGATGTGTGGAAATAAAAAGAGCGTGGTTGAGAGAGCAGAAGAGGGTGTTTTAAAATGGTTTGGGCACATGGAGAGAATGAGTGAGGAAAGATTGACCAAGAGGATATATGTGTCGGAGGTGGAGGGAACGAGGAGAAGAGGGAGACCAAATTGGAGGTGGAAAGATGGAGTGAAAAAGATTTTGTGTGATCGGGGCCTGAACATGCAGGAGGGTGAAAGGAGGGCAAGGAATAGAGTGAATTGGAGCGATGTGGTATACAGGGGTTGACGTGCTGTCAGTGGATTGAATCAAGGCATGTGAAGCGTCCGGGGTAAACCATGGAAAGCTGTGTAGGTATGTATATTTGTGTGTGTGGACGTGTGTATGTACATGTGTATGGGGGGGGGTTGGGCCATTTCTTTCGTCTGTTTCCTTGCGCTACCTCGCAAACGCGGGAGACAGCGACAAAGTAAAAAAAAAAAAAAAAAAAAAAAAAAAAAAAAACATAAACACCCATACATATGAATATATGCATGAACACCCGTACCTGCACCTATATATACGTATACATTTCAAAGTTTACATATAAATACACAGACATACACACGTAAATACTCGTACTTGCTGCCTTCATCCATTTCCATTGCTACCCCGCCACACAGGAAATAGCATTCTCCCCTCCCTCCAGCGAGGTATAACTGGGAAAAGACAAAAAGGCCACATTCATTCACACTCAGTCTCTAGCTGTCATATGCAATGCACCGAAACCATAGCTCCCTTTCCAGTTTCAGGACTCGCAGACCTTTCTATGGTTTACCCCAGATGCTTCACATCCCCTGGTTTAATCCATTGACACATCAACCCTCGTATAACACACCATTATAATTCACTCTTTTCCTTGCACGTCTTTCTCCCTCCTGTATGTTCAGGCCCCAATTGCTCAAAATCTTTTTCACCCCATCCTTCCACCTAACCTTGCTCTTATTCACATTTACTCTCAACTTTCTCCTTTCACACACTTTACCAAACTCAGTCACCATCCTCTGCAGTTTCTCACCCGAATCAGCCACCATATACTGTATCATCACCATATGCTGTATCATCAGCGAACAACAACTGAATCACTTTTCAAGTTCTCATCCACAACAGACTGCATATTTCTCCCTATCTCCAAAACTCTTGCATTCACTTCCTTAGCCACCCTATCCATAAACAATTACACAACCATGGGGACATTCCGCACCCCTGCCACAAATCTGTATTCACTGGGAACTAATCACTTTCCTCTCTTCCTACTTGTACACATGCCTTACATCCTTGATAAAACTTTTCACTGCTTTTAGCAACTTAGCTCCCACACCATATACTCTTAAAACCTTCCACAAAGCATCTCTATCACTCCTGTCATATGCCGTCTGGAGATGCATAAATGCTACATGGAGATCCATAAATGCTACATACAAATCCATCTGTTTTCTAAGTATTTTTCACATCTCTTCAAAGCAAATACCTGATCCACTTATCTTCTGCCACTTCTGAATCCAGAGTGCTCTTCCCCAATCTGATGCTCTGTACATGCCTTTACCCTCCCAGTCAATACCCTTCTATATAATTTCCCAGGATTACTCAACAAACTTAAGTATCAGTAATTTGAATACTTACCTTTATCCCCTTTGTCTTTATACACTGGGACTATGCATGCATTCTGCCAACCCTCAGGCACTACACCATGATCCATACATACTTTTGATATCCTTACCTACCGATCAACAACACAGTCACCCACTTATTCAATAAATTCCACTGCAGTACCATCCAAACCCGCTGCCCTTGCTGGCTTTCATCTTCCGCAAAGCTTTTACTGCATCTCTGTTTACCAAACCATTCTCTCTGACCCTCTCACTTCGCACACCACCTCGACCAATACACCCTATATCTGCCACTCTATCATCAAACACATTCAACAAACCTTCAAAATACTTGCTGCATCTCCTTCTCACTTCATTACAACTTGTTGTTACCTCCCCATTTGCCCCATTCACTGATGTTGCCATTAGTTCTCTTGTCTTATGCATGTTATTTACCTCCTTCCAAAACATCTTTTTATACTCTCTTAAATATAATGATACTCTCTCACCCCAACTCTTATTTGACCTCTTTTTTACCTCTTCCACCTTTCCTTTGACCTGCCACTTTACATACATATCCCATTCATTTGCACTGTTTCCCTGCAAAAATTGTCTAAACACCTCTCTCTTCTTCATCCCACCACTGACTACCCTTTCTAATCTGCCTGCCTCCCACCTTTCTCATGCCACATGTATCTTTCGCACAAGCTATCTGTGTTTCCCTAAATAAAAATTCCATTCCTCCCCCTTCCCCCTAATGTCATTTGCTCTCACCTTTTCTCTCATGGTACTTTCTCACAGAAGTCTCCTTTCCAAGCTCACTTACTCTCACCACTCCGTTCACTCTTCTTCTGAAAACCTTTACAAGTCTTCACCTTTGCCTCCATAAGATAGTGATCAGACATCCCTCCAGCTGCCCCTCTCAGCATATATATGTATTTTTTTCATAAGGGGACTTGTGTGGGAAGTACCAGGAGAGACTGAGTACAGAATGGAAAAAGGTGAGAACAAAGGACGTAAAGGGAGTGGGGGAGGAATGGGATGTATTTAGGGAAGCAGTGATGGTTTGCACAAAAGATGCTTGTGGCATGAGAAGTGTGGGAGGTGGGCAGATTAGAAAGGGTAGTGTGTGGCGGGATGAAGAAGTAAGATTATTAGTGAAAGAGAAGAGAGAGGCATTTTGACTATTTTTGCATGGAAATAAAGCAAATGACTGGGAGATGTGTAAAAGAAAGAGGCAGGAGGTCAAGAAGAGAAAGGTGCAAGAGGTAAAAAAGAGGGCAAATGAGAGTTGGGGTGAAAGAGTATCATTAAATTTTAGGGAAAATAAAAAGATGTTTTGGAAGGAGGTAAATAAAGAGCATAAGACAAGGGAACAAATGGGAGCTTCAGTGAAGGGATCTAATGGGGAGGTGATAACAAGTAGTGGTGATGTGAGAAGGAGATGGAGTGAGTATTTTGAAGGTTTGTTGAATGTGTTTGATGATAGGGTGGCAGATATAGGTTGTTTTGGTCGAGGTGGTGTGCAAAGTGACAAGGTTAGGGAGAATTACTTGGTAAACAGAGAAGAGGTAGTAAAAGCTTTGCAGAAGATGAAAGCCAGCAAGCCAGCGGGTTTGGATGGTATTGCAGTGGAATTTATTAAAAAAGGGGGTGACTGTATTGTTGACTGGTTGGTAAGGTTATTTAATGTATGCATGACTCATGGTGAGGTGCCTGAGGATTGGCAGAATGCATGCATAGTGCCATTGTACAAAGGCAAAGGGAATAAAAGTGAGTGCTCAAATTACAGAGGTATAAGTTTGTTGAGTATTCCTGGGAAAGTATAAGGGAGGGTATTGATTGAGAGGGTGAAGGCATGTACAGAGCATCAGATTGGGGAGAAGTAGTGCGGTTTCAGAAGTGGTAGAGGATGTGTGGGTCAGGTGTTTGCTCTGAAGAATGTATATGAGACATACTTAGAAAAGCAAATGGATTTGTGTGTAGCACTTATGGATCTGGAGAAGGCATATGATAGAGTTGATAGAGATGCTCTATGAAAGGTATTAAGAATATATGGTGTGGGAGGCAGGTTGTTAGAAGCAGTGAAAAGTTTTTACTGAGGATGTAAGGCATGTGTACGTGTAGGAAGAGAGGAAAGTGATTGGTTCTCAGTGAATGTAGGTTTGCGGCAGGGGTGTGTGATGTCTCCATGGTTGTTTAATTTGTTTATTGATGAGGTTGTTATGGAGGTGAATGCAAGAGTTTTGGAAAAAGGGGCAAGTATGCAGTCTGTTGTGGATGAGAGAGCTTGGGAAGTGAGTCTATTGTTGTTCGCTGATGATACAGCGCTGGTGGCTGATTCATGTGATAAACTGCAGAAGCTGGTGACTGAGTTTGGTAAAGTGTGTGAAAGAAGAAAGCTGAGAGTAAATGTAAATAAGAGCAAGGTTTTTAGGTACAGCAGGGTTGAGGGACAAGTCAATTGGGAGGTAAGTTTGAATGGAGAAAAACTGGAGGAAGTGAAGTGTTTTAGATATTTGGGAGTGGATTTGGCAGCAGATGGAACCATGGAAGGGGAAGTGAATCATAGGGTGGGGTGGGGTGGGGGGTGGGGGGGAAGTTTTGGGAGTGTTGAAGAATGTGTGGAAGTCAAGAACATTATCTTTGAAAGCAAAAATGTGTATGTTTGAAGGAATAGTGGTTCCAACAATGTTATATGGTTGTGAGGTGTGGGCTATAGATAGAGTTGTGCAGAGGAGGGTGCATGTGCTGGAAGTGAGATGTGGTGTGAGGTGGTTTGATCGAGTAAGCAATGAAAGGGTAAGAGAGGTGTGTGATAATAAAAAGAGTGTGGTTGAGAGAGCAGAAGAGGGTGTTTTGAAATGGTTTGGTCACATGGAGAGAATGAGTGAGGAAAGATTGACCAAGAGGATATATGTGTCAGAGGTGGAGGGAACGAGGAGAAGTGGGAGACCAAATTATAGGTGGAAAGATGGAGTGAAAAAGATTTTGAGTGATCGGGGCCTGAACATGCAGGAGGGTGAAAGGCGTGTAAGGAATAGAGTGAACTGGAACGATGTGGTATACCAGGGTCGACGTGCTATCAATGGAATGAACCAGGGCATGTGAAGCGTTTGGGGTAAATCATAGAAAGTTCTGTGGGACCTGGATGTGAAAAGGGAGCTGTGGTTTTGGTGCATTATTACATGACAGCTAGAGACTGAGTGTGAACAAATGTGGCCTTTGTTGTCTTTTCCTTGTGCTACCTTGCGCACATGAGGGGGTAGGGGGTTGTTATTTCATGTGTGGCGATGGGAATGAATAAAGGGAGACAGTATGAAATATGTACATGTGTATATTTGTATTTATGGACTAATATACTACTTGACTAGTATACTACTTGACTAATATACTACGCTGAATATTACATAAAGTGGCGACGAGCATGGGATCAAGAGAAGAAAGGATGGATGGGCATTCCCTAATAGCAGTTTCAAGCCTTCTCCAAACAACACACTAAAGAGAGCACCTTCACCAAGAGGAAGGAGAACAGTGCCAAAAGTGGGAGGAGGCCAACCAAGAGGGAGAAGAGGACTTACAAGAGGAAGTAAAAAATATCAGGTAGAAAACCAAGAAGAAGGATAAGAAAATAATAATGGTGTTGGCAAAGGTAAAGAGGATTATTTTGAATTCAAATAATCAGTTCTATACTGTAGTAGTGAAAAAGAGTGAGGGACAACTGGGAAGTGTTCAACCATTTATGAGTCAACTAAATATTGTAGGGTAAGAAGTAGATTTGGAGTTAGACACTGGTGCAAGTTTTACCATAATTAGTGAACATATTTATAAAAGTATGAGTTGTATGAGTTGTGGACATGTGTATATATGTATGTGTCTGTGTGTGTGTATATATATGGGTATATATGTATGTATCTGTGTGTGTGTATATATGGGAACATTGAAGTGTATAGGTGTGTATATGTGTGTGTGTGTGCATGTATGTGTGGGTGGGTTGGGCCATTCTTTCGTCTGTTTCCTTGGACTGCCTTGCTGACGCAGGAGACAGCGACAAAGTATGGTGAAAATTAAGAAAAAAATAAATATATATA
>NW_027264849.1:0-10046 GCF_036320965.1 Panulirus ornatus
ACAAAATTTTTGGTCGCAATATCAACTTGAGGGCTAAAATTGCACGGTAAATTTTTAAATCTTTTGGGGATTTTTTTGCCCTTTACCAAATTTTTTGGTTTGATTAAATGATCATGATAATATTTCTATGACGGCTTATTTGAAATCTTAAGTGTATCTGCCCTGGATATCATATCATCATGTAACTTAGCCCTTCCCATCTTTTAAACGGTAAATAGTGCTTTGTGAAAACCCCCTGATTACATTATATCTTTAAAAGTTGATTTTTTGTAACAATATAGCAATGGCAAAATTTTTTTTGATCTTTTTGGTATTTGATTTTCCTTTTTTGATAGAAATTATTTTGGTATGGCGGGGAAACTTTTTTCAGGGTTTGACATTGTTTTATGGGCTATTTTTGTCAAGGCGGCTGTAAGAAATTGAAAATTCTTTTTTTGGAACTATTGTCCCCCGGGACACTTTATATTTTTAGGGGCTATATTTTTCCAAATGATCCGAAAACGCCTTTTGCAGGGTTTATCTAAATTTTTCCGGGTGGCTATCCGACGTTGTGAACATTTTCTAAATGTTTTTTTAAAATGTTGCGTTGACTATTTTGTTAAAATCATTTATATGGCCATGGGGGCCCTTTCCCTTTTTACCCGTGAATAATTTTTAATTTTGGACTATACTACATAATGGCTAAATTGCCCAGGGAAAAATATTTGATATGGATGCTATTTTCTAAAGTTTATTTTTTAGGGTAATTGAAAAAAATTTTTCAATTTCACTCTAATATCATAGTGTTTTATATATTTTTTAACATTTTTGGGTTTTATGGCTGTAAAAAAATTCATGGGGCTATATTGCCACAGCCCTTACCCCCACCAAGACAATATTTAGTAATTTTTGGCTTTAATGCATGTAGCTATACTTTCATTGGAAACAAATTTTCATATTGACACAATTGTCAAAAATGAAAAAAAAGTCATTTTTGGCTCCTTCAAAATTTTTTTTACATTGCTATGTTATTAAAATCGCCCCCTTTGGGGCTATTTTTGGGAAAGGGTGATTTTTTTTAAAAGGGGGAATTTTTGTCTTTTTCCCAGTCGGCATTTTCTTTATAGGCATATATTACCCAGGATACCCATATCATTAAGGTAAAAATTTTGGAAAGGCCGACTATATTGTTTTTAAATGACTGTCATCTTATGATAACAATATGGGTTACCCCCGGGATATATAGGCAACATAAAAGACAATCAACCCTTATAATTAACAAAAAATAAAAAATACCCATCGTGGAGTATATTAAAATTTAACAAAATACCCCCCATGGCAATATATTTACCATATAACTTAATTTTAATGGAAATAAAACTACCATGAAAAATAGTCCGATGAAAAAATTACGCCCAAACCAAAAACAATAGGGGAACCCAAAAGGCTTTACATTATGACAATATAGCCACCAATTCAACAAATCAAATAAACATTTAAAAAATTTTGGGGAACAGTCACCTTTACAATATACACCCCAAGTGAATAAAATCGACAAAAATGTTTTGTATTATAAAAAATTTACCCACCCCTGCCACTAGGGCTTCCTTTGGAATATAGCCAACAAAAAATACATACAAAATGACATTCCAAAACCCAAAACAAAAAAGCATATCACGACTTTGTACCCCCCCTAATGTTTTAAATCCAAAGGGGAAAAACCCTCGTTTTTAAAGATAAAAACCCTTTCAAGGGAAAAACCCAACACCAATAAAAAAAGCTTCCCGTGAAAATGTAGTCCCCCAATGAATTTTTAACCACCCATGATGAAATAGACCCCCATACAAAAAATTTTACTTTGGCAAGATATCCAACATAAATATAAATTGTCATAAAACAATATAGTCAAATGCCAATATATAGAAAAAACGGAAAGTTAAATTTTATCATGATAATGTAAAACTTTTTCGGAAAAAAAAAGCATGATTAGAAAAATGAAATAAGCAACAGTTTAAAAAAAAACATTTTCTAATATAGCCAAAGGGGAAGATATATATATTAAAGAAATGTAACCAAAATTTAAGGGGATGGCCAAAATGACAGTATGTTTTTATAATGACAAAATTCCCACTATGAAAATATAATTTTCCCAAAAACTATGGGAAAAACTGAAAAGTAAGGCTATCTTCCAAAAAAGCGAAAAAATTAAATACAGCAAACTACAAAAATTTTGCCACCATGACCCAAAACAGCCATCTTGAAAAAAAATAAACCGAAATAAACATCGCTCTGTAATCCAAAAAGACCCGGCCCCCCTCTGAAGAATAGAACCCAGCCCAAACCCCAAAATTTTTTTGAAGACGAAGCAATGCAGCTGTTTTAAATGACGTCTGACAAATCAAGCTTTACCTTTTCGCTCAAGGGGCCCTACTAATTTACGTTTGTGTGAAAAAAATTTTAAATTTCCCTTTTTCCCTAGCCGAGGTTGAACCTTATGTGACAAAAAATTTTTTTTTTATTCCCTTTCAAGCTAAAAGTTTTTTTTCGGGAAATTTTTTCCCTTTCTTTTTTTTCCCTATGTATTTTATATGTTTGTGTGTGGTGTAAAAGTGCCCTATGTGTGTGTAAAGGGGTGTGTGTGGGTATATTATAAATATATTAAAATTAAACCCCGGGGATAGGGGGTGAAAGAATACTTCCCCCGTAAATTTCCCCCGCCCGGGCGAAAAAAGCGACTAGAGGGGACGGGAGCGGGGGGGCCGGAAATCCTCCCCTCCTTTTATTAACTTTTTTAAATGGGGGAAAAAAAGAAAGATCACCGGGGGGGGGACATTTCCCCCTCGAAGGCTCAGAGTGGGGGGCCCCAAATGTGTGTGGATTTTAACCAAGGAAAGTTTAAAAAAAGGGGAGATAGGTAGTAGTTTGAGGAAAAAGGGAAACCGGGTTTTTTGGGGGTCTGAGGAAACGGGAAACCCCAAGGGGGAAAGGGGAAAAGTGGTTTGGAAATGTCTGGGGAGGGAAGTCAAGGGGGTTTGAGAGGGCAAAAAGCAAGGGGAAAGGGGTACCAAAACTCCCTTTAAAAAGGGGTTGTGGGGGGAAAGTGATAGAATGTAAGAAAAATAAATTCTCGATTTAAAAATGGGTAAAATTGAAAATTTTATTTGGGGAGAAAGGGGGGTTTATTAAAAGGTGCCTATGGGCCCCGGGGATGAAAGAAAATCAGAAGGCAAGTGGGTTTTTGGGGCAGCGGGAAAGGTGTTTTTAGCGGTTTTGATGCAAGAGAAACCCGGGGTTTTAAAATGATGGGTGAAAATTTTAATGCAAAGGAGTAATGTGGCATTGAAGGGGAAAAAAATTGGGGATTTCAAAAAGGGGGTTCAAATGTTGTAAAGGGAAAAGGTGAAGACTTGTAGATTTTTTGTGCGAAAAAAGGGCTGATGATTGGGGAAAACCTGGTTTTTAAAAAACGAGAAAATACATAAGTAAAAACTTATGAAATAGGGGAAATGGGCCCGAAGCGTTATTGGATTAAAGTGTTTTAAATTTACGGCGGGGCGAAAAGAGACTTTTTTGGGTGTTTTAAAGTGCTGAGAGGTGCAACTTGGGGGGTGTCCGATCATTATCTTGTGGAGGGGTAAGGTTTAAAATTTTGTATGGGGTTTTTAGAAAAAAGGAAAAGGGAAAGTTGGGGGGAAGAAGGTGGTGAGGTAAGTGAGCTTGGGAAAAGGGGACCTGTGTGGGGGGAAATACCCGGAGAGACTGTGTTTCAAAATGGAAAAAGGTGAGAACAATGGAAGTAAAAGGGGGGTGGGGGAGGGAAAGGGATGTATTTTGGGAAAACAGTGAAGGATTGCGCAAAAGAACTTTTTGGCATGAAAGAGTGGGAGGTGGGGGGTTTAGAAAGGGTAGTGAGTGGTGGGATGAAGAAGAAAAAGTATTAAATGAAAGAAAAAGAGAGAGGCATTGGACGATTTTTTGCGGGGAAAAAATGAAACCCTGAGTGGGAGAATTTAAAAAAAGAAAAAACAGGAGGTCAAGAAAAAAGGTAAAGGGAGGTGAAAAAAAGGGAAAATGAGATTGGGGGGTGAGAGACTTTCAGAAAATTTTTTGGAGAAAAAAAAAGGATTTTCTGGAAGGAGGTAAATGGGGTGCGAAAACCCAGGGAGCAAAGGGGAAACCCTTCCCGTAAAGGGGCGAAAATGGGAGGTAATAAAAAGGTACGGTATGTGAAAAAGGAGATGGAATGGGGTTTTTTGAAGGTTTTTTGAATGTGCCCTGATGACAAGTGGAAGAAAAAGGGGGTTTTTGGGTGGGGGGGTGGGGTGCAAAGTGAGGGGGTTTTTAAAGGGAAAAATGTTTTTGGTAAACAGAGAAGGGGTAAAAAGTTTTGCGGAAAGATGAAAGCCGGCAAGGCAGCGGGTTTGGATGGTTTTTTGCATGGAATTTTTTAAAAAAAGGGGTTTACGAAATTTTTGACGGGTTGGAAAAGGTTTTTTTAAAATTGTTTTAATGACTCATGTGGGGTGCCTGGGGATTGGCGGAATGGCGGCATAGTGCCATTGAACAAAGGCAAAGGGATAAGAGGATGCTAAAATTACAGAGGTATAATTTGTTGAGTATTTCCGGAAAATTTTAAATGGGGGGGTTTTTGATTGAGAGGGTGGAAGGCATGTACAGAGAAACCGTTTTGGGGAAGAGCGGTGCGGTTTCGAAGTGGTAGGGGATTTTTAAACCGGTGTTTGTTTTTGGAAGAAGGTATGTGAGAAATACTTAGAAAACCCAAAGGGATTTTTTATGAAACATTTAGGGAATTTTGGAGAAGGCATATGAAAAAAGATTGTTAAGTTTGCCTGGGGAAAGGTTTTAAAGAATATATGGTTTTGGGGAAGGAAATTTGTTGAACAGTAAAAAGTTTTTATCGGGGTTTAAAGGGCCCATGTTACGTGTAGGAAGGGGAGGAAAGTGTTTTTTTTTCCAGTAAAAATTTTAAGGTTTGCGGAAAGGGGGGGGATTGTCCCCCCTTTTTTTTTTTAATTTTTTTTAAGGAAAGGGGTTTTTTAGGGGGGTAAAGGGCAAGAGCCCTTTAAAAGGGGGGCAAGTAGGGAAGTCTTTTGGGGATGAAGATTGGAAGTGAGCAGTTTTTTTTCGCTGATAAACACGCTGGTGGCTAAATTCATTTGGAAAACTGCAGAAGCTGGTGACTGAGTTTGGTAAAGTGTGGGGAAAAGAAGAAAGTTAAAGAAATGTGAATAAAGCAAGGTTATTAGGTTTCGTAGGGTTTTTTGGGGCCAAATCCCAAAAAGGGGGGTGAGTTTGAATTGGGGAAAAAATGGAGGGAAATGAAGTGTTTTTAGAAATCTGGAGTTGGGTCGTCAAACGATGGAACCATGGAAACGGGAAATGGATTTATAGGGGGGGGAGGGGGGGGAAAAATTTTTTGGGGGCCTTAAAAATTTTGGAAGTCCGAAACATTTCCGGAAAACAAAAAAAGGGGAAGTTTGAAGGAATATGGTTCCAACAATGTTGTATGGTTGCGAGGCGTGGGGAAAGGAAAAAGTTTGCGCCAAAGGGGGAAAGGAAAGTTTCTGGAAATGAGATGTTTGAGGACAATGTGTGGGGTGAGGTGGGTTTTATCGGGGTAAGTAAAAAGGGAAAGAGTTTTGTGGGGAAAAAAAAAGAGCTGGTTGAGAGAGCAAAGAGGGGGGTTTTGAAAAGGTTTGGGCACGGGGGAGAAGAGTGAGGAAAAATTGACCAAAAGGGTAAAGTGTCGGGGTGGAGGGAACGAGGAAAAAGAGGGGGACCAAATTGGAAAGGGGAAAGAAGGGATGGGAAAAAAATTTTTTTGTTTATCGGGGGGGGCCAAAAAAATGCAGGAGGGTGTAAAGGAGGGCAAGGAAAAAAGTGAATTGGAGCGATGTGGTATACAGGGGTTGACGGGGCTGGGCCCTGGAGTGAAACAAGGCAAAGTAAGCGGGCCCGGGTGGGAAACCCTGGAAAGCTGTGTAAAGGGATGTTATTTGCGGGGTTGGGGCATGTTTATGTACATGTGTATGGGGGGGGGGGGGGGGGGGTTGGGCCCCAAATTTTTTCCGGGGCTGTTTCCCTTTCCGCTTACCCCCCGCAAACGCGGGGGACAGCGAAAAAAGTTTAAAAAAAAAAAAAAAAAAAAAAAAAAAAAAAAAAAAAAAAAAAAAAAAAAAAAACCCTTTTAAATCACCAGGGCAATAAGTCACCTTTTTGACAGAATCTTTAACCCAAAAACTTTATAAAAAAAATCATGAAAATAAGCCCCATGTCAAAATATTTTCAATGACAATTTAGGGCCCTTTTTGAAAATTAGCACGACGACAATCTATTCACCAAGACCAAAAAAAAAACCCAACCCGATCTTAAAACTGATATGAATTAAAAATCAAACAAAAATATAAAAACCAAATTCCCCTTTTATCACAATAGTAATATAAACCCCTACAATATAGATACGGGTTTAAAAGATAGTCGTTTTCCCGGGTCAAAGCAAAAAAAAAGACTTCCCCGGACAATAAAGTCCCTTTTGAAAAAAAAATGACGAAACAGGGTTTAACATCAAGATAATTTGGGCCCTAACATTAAGCCGTCATGGAATTGTATCAACATGACAAAATTAAACACAAAAGAAATAAAACAATTAAAAATAATTTAAAAAAATTAACCCTAATCAAAAACAAAATCATATTATATAATCAACAGGGGTTTTCATAAAAAAAAAGATCCTAAGGGGTAAAAACCCAGACAATTTTAAAATGACATGATGGGGTGAAAACCATTCACTTACCCCTTTACAAAACCACATAAATTTTCCCTTTAAAATATTATCATGATCAAAATTAAAAAAAAAACAAAATTGTCCCTAATTTACAAAAATATACCCCCAAAAAAAACCAAAATTTTAAACATAACAAATTAAAAGCCATCAAGTTGATATAGTGGGCCAAGAAAAATGTAGCCCCGGCGGCATCATAAAAAAACCCTAAGAAACACCACCATTTCCAATGTCTTCAACATGACCCTGTAAACCCACCATGAAAATATAAATAACCTTGGGCTTTTTAGCTACCCAAAAAAAAAATAAACAAATTTTCATTTTTTTCAAGATAATATACCCCAAGAAAAGAAATATATATACCCACTACTAGACAAAATAGCTCCCCTGACAATATTCCCAACAATGAAAAACAGTTTACCTCCTTGTTATATAACAAAAATGCAAAAAAAAGGGCCCTCATGGCGGGAAACAGTTATTTAAAACAACAGCCAATTGGGAAAAATATTAAACCCTAACAATGTGATCATAAAGGAAAAATTTTTGCCAAAAATGGCTATAAAAATCCCCGATGACAATACAAACCACCGGGGAAAAATACAGAAACATGAAGTACCGTCTCTAAGACAATATTGCCATCAATTTGACAAATTAAAATGACAGTTTTAGATAAAAAATGGGAAAATAGTCACCATGACAATAAATTCAGAATTGCAAATAATCGCCATGATAAAATTATCCTACCCTGAAAATAAACCCCCTACCATTTTGGTTTCCATTGCAAAAGTAGAAACATAATAAAAAATTTACCCCCACCCCGAAAAAGGGAAAACCCCCTAACATATAGAAATTTCCAGGGCCCAAATTTGTCACCAAAAATTTAAAAATTGAAACAAAATGAAAAATTTCTCTTCTATAATTTTTAAAATTTTCCTTCCCAAGGGGAATTTTCAACCCATTTAAAAAAAGCCTCTTAAAAAGAAAATACAGCCATTTGACATTAAAAAAAACATGATAAAAAAAAATTTACAAAGACATTAAAAAGTTAAAATTGGGGAATATAGCCAAATGTGACATAATGATAATAAAGTCGCTATACAAATTTTCCCAAAATAAAAATATAAAATTTTCATTATTAAAAATTTTTTCCCTTTTGACAAAAATGGGCCCAAAAGTTAAATAATGACAATAAATCACGTAAAAAAAATTTAACCTTTCCAATATAGCTAAAATGAAAAAAAACCAAAAAGACCCCTATGGCATAATGACAATACCGCCCCTATGAAAATATTTCCCAAGAAAAAACTAAAAGGGACACTAAACAACAAAAACCATAATTTACAAAAGAGGGGAACATTGAAAATACAGCAAAAAGAGAATGTAGCAACATCATAAAATCAGGGCCAAACCAAAAAAAGATAAGATATCAAGGGTACAAATTTAAAACACCATGTCTTTGCCAAACCCTTTATAATAAACTTACAATGAAAAAATAAAAAAAATACAAAGAAAAAAAAGCCTCCATGTCAACATGTTTTGCCATGGGTAAATCTAGCCATTTTGATTAAAAAATAGTCATGAAAGGGGAATTTTATTCACCATAAAAATATAGCCCCCATGATCGTAAAAAATGATGTGACAAACATTTAAAGAAGCAAAAAGAAATATACAAATCATATTTACTAAGGCTATTTAAATAAAATGACAATTAGATACTGGGACAAATAGGGCCCCTTTTAATCAAAAAAAACATAAAACCCCCGGGGGGTCAACATAGTTTCTAAAAAAAAAAAAATAGCGCCCCTGACCCGATTATATCATTTTTAAAGTAAAAACCTTGACAAAAAATAGACCATAAAAAAATGTTTAAAATCAAAACTGTACCCTGCCAAAAAAATTAAAAGATTCATGAAAATTTTTGGTTCCAAAAATGACAAAATTTAAAAATAATGAAATATCATCCCGGGATTACAATAAAAGTTACCATAATCATAGACCAATCATGATCATATAATCAGCAGCCCTTTACATAAACAATATCAAAGTATAAAAACCAAAGACAGTAAAAAGTTAAAAATGAAAGATAAAAAATCCAAAAACATTACACCTTTCAATACCAAAGAGGCCGTCAGGAATATATTGTTATCATTATCATAAAAAAAATCACAACAATAATTTTTTAAAGGGAGTGACAAAATATATCCCCAACGACAAAATTAAATCATACCAATATAGCCACAACCCCTTTTTAAAAAAAGCCGACCAAGATAATGGGAGGGAGCATTGAAATTTAGAATTTCAATACACCACCGTGCCAAAAGTCGTCAAAACCCCGAAAAATATAGCCCCACCATTAAAATATATAAAAGTTGAAATGTAGCTGCCATTTTGGGAAAAATTCAAGATAAAAAAATACCCCAAAAAATAGCCACAACAAAGAAAATTTAGCTGCTTTAAAAACATATATCACCATGCCAATATCTCTAAAATGTTTGTATAACCATCAAGGCAAACTATCAACACTAAAAAAAAACCATCACAAAGATATAGCTAACTTAAAAATTTATACTACCTCCCGACAATAAAGTAAATTAAAAAGAGCCACCCCCCTTGAAATATAAAAGAAAAAGGAAAATGACAAATAGCCATATGGCAATATGGAACTAAACAATAAGCATCAGGCAATATGGAACCAAACAATAAAAAAAACCCTCATGGCAATATGATTTTACCATGCAATGTAAATTTTTTAAAAGGCAATAAAAGTCACGACTCCTTATATCACGATGGAATATAACTACCATGACAAAAACAGAAAACATCAAAATACATCTTAAAAAACAATATTGCCACTAATTCAACAAGTTTTTAAAAGACAAATACATATTAAAGGGCAACCAATCACGATTTACAATATACTCAAAATGTTATATAATCGAAAAAAAAATTAACCTACCATGAAAAAAAATACCACCTACCATTTTGGTTTTTCCCTTGCAAGTAGAAAATAATAAAAGATTTACCACACAGTACTGAAACCATAACAGTATAGAATACCATGCAAAGTAGTCACCAAATAATTTGATCAAAAATGACAATTTCTCTTCTATAATGTTAAAAATTTCCCCAAGGGCAATATCAACCCCCCATTAAAAAAAAAACCTCTACGAAAAAAACAGCCAATGACATTAAAAAATCAAGAAAAAAATTCACCCTGACCCTTATAGTTATCTTGGCAATATAGCCACTGTGACATAATGAAAAA
>NW_027264850.1:0-14145 GCF_036320965.1 Panulirus ornatus
AAAACCAAACAGGGACATATAAGGTTGCGTTGCTACTCTGTGATCTCGGTGACGTCAAGGAGAAGGCGGGGCTCGAACACACATAATTAATACTGATAATGATAATGATCAGTAAGTTACAAGCCCCATCTATCAAATGAACGTCATCGGGTACATCAACACACCAAATCTACCTTACGTTTCCTTTTTTTGGACAGTCTTCCGCCATTGTCGCATTGCAACAGTTGATCGAGCTTATTAAAGAGTCGACATTCACATGAATGAGCCATAGAAGCCAATAAAGGCCACGCCGTGACAGAGAGAAACCAAAACAGCAACATTCATAAGGTAGGGTTGCTTCTCTGAGCTCCCGGGTGATGTCATGAGAAGGGCGGGGCTCTGAACCCACAAATTTTCTAATCAATGATTGGTCGTGATTCCCAAACCCCACGTTGCAGATGACGTGTCGACTACTTCAAAGCAGATAAAACCTACTATGTCTCTCCTTTTTGGGGACCGTCTTCAGACCATAGTAGGATTTCAGCAGTGACCGAGCTTATTTTTATCAATGAATCAACATTCACATAAATACGAAAAAGGGGGGGGGCCGGAAAAAGGGGGGGGGGGGCAAATAAAGGCGACGTGAGGGGAAGCCAAACCAAATAGGAACACATAAGGTAGGGTTTTGCTAATCCTCAGTAGCCCGAGTGACGTCATGAAAGGGCGGGATTTTTTTCCTATAAACCAATCATCTATCTGACCAATGATTGGTCTTTGTCAAGCCCAACCCATCAGACGACGTTTCATCGGCTACTTTAACGCAGGAAACTTTTCTAACCTTATGTTCTCATATTTAGACAAGCTTCGCCAGAGTCGCCCAATTTCAAAACAGTTGATCGAGCTTATTACAGAGTCAAACATTCAACATGAATTGAGCTACCGAGGCGAAGAAAGGCGACTTTTCGTGAGTGGGAAGAGGGGAACCAACAGGACATCATATGATAGGGTTGCTACTCTGGGCTCCCGGGTTTGCAGTAGGAGAAGAGCGAGGGCTCTGAACCACACAAATTGTCTGATCATTGATTGGTAGTAAGTCAAGCCCATCTATCAAATAACGTCATCAGGGTACATCAACACACCAAATCTACCTTACGTTCTCCTTTTTGTGACGGTCTTCCGCCCATAGTGCATTGAACAGTTGACCGAGCTTATTAAAGATGTCGGTAATTCACATGAATGAGCAAAAACAGTGCCATGAAAGGCCACCGTGTCCAGAAGAGAAACAAACAGAACATCTTAAGGGTAGGTTGTTCTCTTAGGCTGCCGGGTGAAGTCATGAGAAGGCGGGGCTCATGAACCCACAAAATTTTTCTCATCAAGGATTGGTCGGTTTTTCCCAAAACCCCACCGTATCTCATGACGTTCTTCCGACTACTTCAATGCTGTAACCCTACATTATGTTCTTTTGGACCGTCTTCCGACCATAGTCGCATTTCAGCAGTGACCGAGCTTTTTATTTTAAAGAGTCAACATTAACATGAATAAGCAAGCTGAGGCAAATAAAGCGACGATGAGGGAAGACAAACAAAATAGGAACACATAAGGTAGGGTTGCTACTCTCAGTTGCCGAGTGAAGTCTTTGAGAAGGGCGGGATTTTTTTCCTATTAACAATCTGACCAATGATTGGTCATGGCCAAGCCCAACCATCAGACGAGATCCCGGTACTTTAACGCAGGAACTCTACTTATGTTCTCTATTTGGACTGTCTTCCACCCAGAAGTCGCATTTCAACAGTTGATCGAGCTTATTAATGAGTCACATTCACATTGAATGTGCTACCGAGGCCTAGAAAGGCGGTCGTCGAGGAGAAGAGGATACCAAAACTGGACATTCATAAGGTAGGGTTTGTACTAACTCTGAGCTACGGGTGCAGTCAGGAGTAAGAGCGGGGGTTGAACACACTAATTGGTATGATCATTGATTGGTCGGTAAGTTCCAAGGCATCTTCATCTATCTAATGGACGTCATCCGGGTACATCAACACACCAAATCTACCTTATGTTCTCCTTTTAGGACCGTCTTCCACCCAGAGTCGCATGTCAGCTGTTGTCCGAGCTTATTAAAGGAGTCGAATTCATATGATAAGCACAAGGCCAAGAAAGGCCCCGTGAACGGAGAAGAACCAAACAGGAAACATAAGGTAAGTTGCTTTCTCTGAGCGTCCGGGTGATGTGTGTTGAAAAGAGGCGGGCTCTGAACCCACAAGTTTTCTGTGAATGAATGATGGTCGGTTGGATTGCCAAAACCCCACCTATCTGATGACGTCAGCCGTGTACTTCATGCAGCAAACATACATATGTCCTCTATTTGAACCGCCTCTGCCAAGGAGTTGCATTTCAGCAATTTCAGCAGTTGCCCGAGCTCTCGGGGTGACGTCATAGGAAGAGCGGGGTCTCTGAACCACAAAATTATCTGATCAATGATTGGTCGGTAAGTTACAAGTCCCACCTATCAAATGACGTCATCGGGTACTTCAACACACCAAATCTACCTTATGTTCTACTTTTTGGACCCTATTCCGCCAGAGTCGCATTACGACAGTTGACCGAAGCTTTATGAGTCGACATTCACATGAATGAGCCAGCGAGGCCAAGAAAGGCGACCTGAGGGGAAGAGAAACCAAACAGGACGTCATAGGGTTGCATTGCTACTCTGAGCTCTCGCGTGACGTCATGAGAAGAGTCGGGGCTCTGAACACACAAATAACCTGATCAATGATTGGTCAGTAAGTTCAAGCCCATCTATCAAATGAACGTCATCCGGTACATAAAACACACCAAATCTACCTTATGTTCTCCTTTTTTGGACGCCTTCGCCCCAATCGCATTCCAACAGTTGACCGAGCTTATATAAAGATTCGACATTCACATAGAGTGCTTAGTGAGCCAGCGAGGCCAATAAGGCCACCGTGACTGAAGAGAAACCAAACTGCAAATCATAAGGTAGGGTTGCTTCTTTAGCTCCGGGTGATGTCATTGAGGAAGGGCGGGGCTCTGAATCCACAAATTTTTCAATCAATGATTTGGTCCGGTTTATTCCAAACCCACGTATCCGATGACGTCTTCCGACTTACTTCAAAGCAGCAACCTACCTTATGTTTCCTATTTGGAACGTATTCCGACCATAGTCGCATTTCAGCAGCTGGACCGAGCTTATTTATTAAAGAGTCACATTAACATGAATAAGCAAGCGAGGCAAAATAAAGTCGGACGTGAGGGGAAGCCTAAACCAAATAGGAACACATAAGGTAGGGTTGCTACTCTCAGTTGCCCGAGTGGACGTCATGAGAAGGGCGGATTTTTTTCCTTTAAACCAATCTATCTATCTGACAATGATTGGTACATTTGTCCAAGCCCCAAACCATCAGACGACGTCATTTTCTGGATACTTTAACGCAGGAACTTACCTTATGTTCTCCTATTTGGACCTAGCTTAAGTCCGAGTCGCATATTCAACGGTTGATCGAGCTTATTAAAGAGTCAACATTCACATTCGAACGAGGGCTTACCGAGGCAGGAAATGCGACGTTAAGGGGAAGAGGAACCAAACAGGACATCATAAGATTGGGTTGCTACTCTGAGCTCCCGGGTGCAGTCAGGAGAAGAGCGGGGCTTGAACAACAATTGTTCTGATCAGTTGATTTGGTCGGTAAGTTCCAAGCCTCATCTATAAAATGAGCGTCATCCGGGTAGCATCAACACACCAAATCTAACCTTATGTTCTCCTTTTTGGACCGTCTTCCACCGAGAGTCGCATTCCAGCTGTTGTCCGAGACTTATTAAAGATCGACATTCACAATAATAAGCCCACAAGGTGCCAAGAAAGGCCACCGTGAACGGATAAGAAACCAAACAGGAATTCATAAGGTAAGGTTGCTTCTCTGAGCTCCCGGTGATGTTTTGAAAAGAGCGGGCTCGAACCCACAAGTTATCTGATGAATGAATATTGGTCGGTCAATGCCAAAGCCCCACCTATCAGATGACGTCAGTCCGTGTACTTCAACGCAGCAACCATACATTATGTCCTCCTATATGAAACCGCCTTCTCCAGGAGTTGCATTTCAGCAATTTCAGCAGTTGCCCGAGCTCCCGGGTGACGTCATGAGAAGAGCGGGGATCTGAACCACAAATTATCTGATCAATGATTGGTCGGTAAGTTACAAGCCCTACCTATCAAATGACGTCATCCGGTATATCAACCCACCAAATCCTACCTCATTTCTCCTTTTTGGACCGTCTACCGCCCATAGTCGCATTGCAACAGTTGACCAGCTTATTAAAGAGTCTAAATTCACATGAATGAGCCAAAGAGGCCAGAAAGGTCACCGTACCAAAGAAAACAAACAGCACATCATAAGGTAGGGTGCTTCGCTTAGCTCCCCGGGTGAATGTCATGAGAAGGCGGGCTCTGAACCCACCAAATTTCTCATCAATGATTGGTCGGTTATTCCCCCTAACCCTCACGTATCACATGACGTCTTCCGACTAACTTCACACAGTAACCCTACCTTATGTGCTCACTATTTTTTTTGGAAAAAAACACCGTCTTCCGACCATAGTCCACATTTCAGCAGCCTTACCGAGCTTATTATATGAAAGAGTCAACATTCACATGAATACAGCAAGCGAGGGAAATAAAGGCGACTGAGGCGGAAGCCAAACCAAATAGGAAACCCATAAGGTAGGTTGCTAACTCTCAGTTCCGAGTGACGTACAAGGAAGGTCGGGATTTTTTTCCTATAAACCATGTATCTATCTGACAAATGATTGTCATGTCCAAGCCCAACCCATCCAGACGACGTCATCCGGCTACTTTAACGCAGAACTCTACCTTATGTTCTCCTATTTGGACAAGCCTCCGCCCAGAGTCGCATTTCAACAGTTGATCGAGCTGAATAAAGAGTCCTACATTCACATGAATGACTACCGAAGCGAAGAAGCACGTAGGGGAAGATGAACCAACAGGAGACATCAAAGAAAGGTTGCTACTCTGAGCTCCCGGTGCAGTCAGGAAAAGCCGGGCTCTGAACACAGAAATGGCTGATCAATGATTGGTAGGTACGTTCCAAGCCCCATCTATCAAATAACGTCATCACGGTACATCAACACACCAATCTACCTTAACGTTCTCCTTTTTGGACGTCCGTCCGCCCATACCGTAGTGCAAACAGTTGACGCGAGATTATTAAAGATTCGACATTCCATGAATGAGCCAAAGAGGCCAATAAAGGCCACCGTGACAGAAGAGAAACCAAACAGCACCTCAAAAAGGTAGGGTTGCTTCTCTGAGCTCCCGGTGAATGTCATGAGAAGGCGGGCTCTGAACCCACAAATTTTCGTCATCAATGATTCGTAGGTTATTCCCAACCCCACGTATCAGATGACGCCTTCCGACTACTTCATAGCAAACCCTACCTACCTTATGTCTCCTCATTCGACCGTCTTCCACCAGAGTCGCATTTCAAGCAGTTGAGACCGAGGCTCTTTATATTAAGAGTCAATCAACATTTACCTGAATAAGCAAGCGAGGTAAATAAAGGCGAACGTGAGGGGAAACAAACAAAATAAGGGAACACATAAGGTAGGTTGCCTACTCTCAGTTGCCCGAGTGACGTCATGAGAAGTGCGGGATTTTTTTTCCTAGAAACCATCTGACCAATGATTTGGTCTGTTCCAAGCCCAACCATCAGACGACGTCATCCGGCTACTTTAACGAGGTGAACTCACCTTATGTTTCCTATTTGGACAGTCTTCCACGCAGAGTCGCATTTCAACAGTGATCGAGCTTATTAACAGAGGTAAACATTCATTATGAATGAGCTACCCGAGGGCCAGAAAGGCGACGTGAGAAGAGAGGAACCAACACAGGACATCATAGGGTAGGGTTGCTACTTGAGCTCGCGGGGTGCAAGTCAGTAGAACGAGCGGGGGCTAGAACACACACATTGTCTGATCAGTGATTGGTCGGTAAGTTCCAAGCCTCATCTATCAAATGACGTCCTCCGGGGTAAATCAACACACAAATCTACCTTATGTTCTCCTTTTTGGAAAGTCTTGCACCCATGAGTCGCATTTCAGCTGTTGTCCGTAGCTTATTAGAGTCGACAATCTAGACTAAGCCAACAAGGCCAAGGAAAGGCCACCGTGAACGGAAGAAGAACCAAACGGACATTCATAAGGTAAGGTTGTTCTCTGAGCTTCCCGGGTGATGTTTTGAAAAGAGCGGGGCTCGAACCCACAAGTTATCTGAGGAATGAATGATTGGTCGGTCAATGCCAAACCCCACCTATCAGATGACGTCAGTCGTGTACTTCACGCAGCAACATAACATTATGTCTCCTATTTGAACCGCCTTCTGCAGGAGTTGCATTTCAGCACTTTCAGCAGTTGCCCGAGCTCCCGGGTGACCGTCAATGAGAAGACGCGGGGCTCTGAACCCACAAATTAATCTGATCAATGATTGGTCGGTAATTACAAGCCCTAACATAAATGACGTTATCCGGGTATATCAACCACCAATTCTACCTCAATGTTCTCCTTTTTTGACCGTCTTCGCCACATAGTCGCCATTGCAACAGTTGACGTGCTTATTAAGAGAGTCCACTTACATGAAGAGCCAAAGCATGGCCAAGAAAGGCCACCGTTGGGGGGGAACCAGAAAAAAAAAAAAGGAAAGGGGGGAAAAAATAAAAATAAAAAACATACTGCAAATCATAAGGTAGGCGTTTGCTTTGTCTTAGCTCCCGTTATGGATCCGTCTTGAGAAGGGCGGGGCTTCTGAACCCTCAAATTTTTCTCATCTATGATTTCGTCGGTTATTCCCAAACCCCGTATCACATGACGTCTTCCGACTACTTCAAAGCAGTAAACTCTACCTTCTGTTCTCCTATTATGGACCGTCTTGACCATAGTCATCATTTAGCAGCTGACCGAGCTATTATATGAAACGAGGCAACATTACCATGATAAGCAAGCGAGGCAAAATAAAGCGACGTGAGGGGAAGCAAAACCAAATAGGAACCAAGGTAGGGTTGTTCTATCACAGTTGCCCGAGTGACGTCATAGGAAGTGGCGGGAATTTTTTTTCCCTATAACCATGTATCTATCTGACCAATGATTGGTAATGTCTCAAGGCCCAACCCATCAGACAACGGCATCCGGTACTGTAACGCAAGAACCTCTACCATATGTTCTCCTATTTGGACAAGCTTCGCCCAGGAGCTCGCATCTTCAACAGTTGTCGAGCTTATAAAGACGTCAACATTCACATGGAAGCTCCGAGGCGATGAAAGGCGAGTCGTGAGGGGAAGATGAACCAAACAGGACATCATAAGATAGGGTTGCTACTCTGAGCTCCAGGGTGCAGTCAGGAGAAGAGGCGGGCCTCTGAACAACAAGAAAGTGTCTGATCAATGATTGGTAGGTAAGTTCCAAGCCCCATCTATCAAATAACGTCATCCGGGTACATCAACACACCAAATCTACCTTACGATTCTCCTTTTTGGACGTCTTCCGGCCCATAGTCGTATTGCAACAGTTGACCGAGCTTATTAAAGACTCGACATTCACATGAATGTGCAAAGGAGCGCCAATAAAGGCCGACCGTGACCAGAAGAGAACCCAGAAAAGCACATCATAAGGTTAAGGGTTGCTTCTCTGAGCTCCCGGGTGATGTCATGAGAAGGGCGGGGCTCTGAACCCACAAATTTTCTCATCAATGATTCGTAGGTTATTCCCAAACCCCATCGTATCAGATGACGCCTTCGATACTTCAAAGCAGTACCCTCCTTATGGTTATCCTATTTCGTCCCCTGTCCTTTCCGACCATAGTCGCATTTCAGCAGTTGACCGAGCTCTTTTATTAATGATCACATTTACTGAATATCAAGCGAGGTAAATAAAGGCGGACGTGAGGGGAAGACAAACAAAATAGGAACCATAAGTAGGGTTGCTACTCTCAGTTGCCGGAGTGACGTATGAGGAAGTGCGGAGGATTTTTTTCTTAAACCATCTGACCAATGATTTGGTCTGTTCCAAGCCCAACCATCAGACGACGTCATCCGGCTACTTTAACGAGGTGAACTCACCTTATGTTTCCTATTTGGACAGTCTTCCACGCAGAGTCGCATTTCAACAGTGATCGAGCTTATTAACAGAGGTAAACATTCATTATGAATGAGCTACCCGAGGGCCAGAAAGGCGACGTGAGAAGAGAGGAACCAACACAGGACATCATAGGGTAGGGTTGCTACTTGAGCTCGCGGGGTGCAAGTCAGTAGAACGAGCGGGGGCTAGAACACACACATTGTCTGATCAGTGATTGGTCGGTAAGTTCCAAGCCTCATCTATCAAATGACGTCCTCCGGGGTAAATCAACACACAAATCTACCTTATGTTCTCCTTTTTGGAAAGTCTTGCACCCATGAGTCGCATTTCAGCTGTTGTCCGTAGCTTATTAGAGTCGACAATCTAGACTAAGCCAACAAGGCCAAGGAAAGGCCACCGTGAACGGAAGAAGAACCAAACGGACATTCATAAGGTAAGGTTGTTCTCTGAGCTTCCCGGGTGATGTTTTGAAAAGAGCGGGGCTCGAACCCACAAGTTATCTGAGGAATGAATGATTGGTCGGTCAATGCCAAACCCCACCTATCAGATGACGTCAGTCGTGTACTTCACGCAGCAACATAACATTATGTCTCCTATTTGAACCGCCTTCTGCAGGAGTTGCATTTCAGCACTTTCAGCAGTTGCCCGAGCTCCCGGGTGACCGTCAATGAGAAGACGCGGGGCTCTGAACCCACAAATTAATCTGATCAATGATTGGTCGGTAATTACAAGCCCTAACATAAATGACGTTATCCGGGTATATCAACCACCAATTCTACCTCAATGTTCTCCTTTTTTGACCGTCTTCGCCACATAGTCGCCATTGCAACAGTTGACGTGCTTATTAAGAGAGTCCACTTACATGAAGAGCCAAAGCATGGCCAAGAAAGGCCACCGTTGGGGGGGAACCAGAAAAAAAAAAAAGGAAAGGGGGGAAAAAATAAAAATAAAAAACATACTGCAAATCATAAGGTAGGCGTTTGCTTTGTCTTAGCTCCCGTTATGGATCCGTCTTGAGAAGGGCGGGGCTTCTGAACCCTCAAATTTTTCTCATCTATGATTTCGTCGGTTATTCCCAAACCCCGTATCACATGACGTCTTCCGACTACTTCAAAGCAGTAAACTCTACCTTCTGTTCTCCTATTATGGACCGTCTTGACCATAGTCATCATTTAGCAGCTGACCGAGCTATTATATGAAACGAGGCAACATTACCATGATAAGCAAGCGAGGCAAAATAAAGCGACGTGAGGGGAAGCAAAACCAAATAGGAACCAAGGTAGGGTTGTTCTATCACAGTTGCCCGAGTGACGTCATAGGAAGTGGCGGGAATTTTTTTTCCCTATAACCATGTATCTATCTGACCAATGATTGGTAATGTCTCAAGGCCCAACCCATCAGACAACGGCATCCGGTACTGTAACGCAAGAACCTCTACCATATGTTCTCCTATTTGGACAAGCTTCGCCCAGGAGCTCGCATCTTCAACAGTTGTCGAGCTTATAAAGACGTCAACATTCACATGGAAGCTCCGAGGCGATGAAAGGCGAGTCGTGAGGGGAAGATGAACCAAACAGGACATCATAAGATAGGGTTGCTACTCTGAGCTCCAGGGTGCAGTCAGGAGAAGAGGCGGGCCTCTGAACACAGAAATTGGTCTGATCTATGTTGGTAGCGTAAGTTCCAAGCCCTTCTATCAAATTAACGTCATCGGAGTAATCAACACACCAAATTACTTACGTTCTCCTTATTTGGTCCGTTTCTTCGCCCCCCATGTCGTATTATTGCAACGGTTTGCCGAGCATATTAAAGCCTCGACTTCACATGAATGAGCCAAAGAGGCCAATAAAGGCCACGTGACCAGAGAGAAACCAAAAAGCACATCATAAGGTAGGGTTGATTCTCTGATCTCCCGGGTGATGTCATGAGAAGGGCGGGGATCTGAACACAAATTTTCTCATCTATGATTCGTAGGTTATTCCAAACCCCACGTATTCAGATGACGCCTTCCGACTACTTCAAAGCAGTAACCCTACTTATGTTCTCTATTTCGTCATCTTCCGACCCTAGTCGCATTTCAGGGCAGTTGACGAGCTTTTTATATTAAAGAGTCAACATTCACATTGAAATATGCAAGCAGGCAAATAAAGTCGACAGTGAGGGTGAAGGACAAAATAATAGGAACCTTATAAGGGTAGGTTGTGCTACTCTCAGTTGCCCGGGTGAGTCGATGAGTAAGGCGGGATTCGGATTTTTTTCTATAAACCATCTGGACAATATTGGTCTTGTCAAGCCCCAACCCCTCAGACGATGTCATCGGCTACTTTAACGCAGGAACTTCTACCTTATGTTCTCCTATTGGGACAAGCTTCCACCCAGAGTCGCATTTCAACAGTTGATCGAGCTTATCAAAGGAGTACAACATTCACAGGAATGAGCTACCGAGTGCCAAGAAAGGCGACGGAGGGAAGAGGAACCATACAGGACAAATCAAAAGGTAGGGTTAGCTACTCTGAGCTCCCGGGTGCAGTCAGGAGAAGAGCGGGGCTCTGAACACACAAATTGTCTGATCAATGATGGTCGGTAAGTTCCAAGCCTCACTATCAAATACGTCATCCGGGTACATCAACACACCAAATCTACCTTATGTTCTCCTTTTTGGACCGTCCTTCCACCAGAGTCGCATTTCAGCTGTGGTCCGAGCTTATTAAAGAGCCGACATCACATGAATAAGCAACAAAGCCAAGAAAGGACACCGTGAACTAAAGAAGAAGCAAACAGACATCATACGTAAGGTTGCTTCCTCTGAGCTCCCGGGTGATGTTGTGAAAAACGGGCTTTCGAAACCCACAATTATCTGATGAATGAATGATTGGTCGGTGCAATGCCAAACCCCACTAGCAGATGACCGTCAGCCGTGTACTGTCAACGCAGCAACCAAACTTATGAATCTCCTGTTTAGCACCGTCTTCCGGCCAGAGTCTCCTTTCAGCTGTTGTCCGAGCCTTATTTAAAGAGTCGACATTCACATGAATAAGCCAACCAAGGCCAAGAAAGCCAACCTGAAACGAATAAATAACCTAACAGGACAGCAAAGGTAAGGTTGCTTCCTGAGCTCCAGGGTGATGTTTATTGAAAAGAGCGTGGCTCTGAACCCGACAAGTTATTCTGAATGAATGAATGATTGGTCGTCAATGCCAACCCCAACTATCAGATGACGTCAGCCTGTAATTCAAACGCAGTAAAATCATTACCATTATGTCTCCTATTTGAACCGCCTATCTGCCAGGAGTTGCATTTCATCATTTCTGCTTTTGCCCGAGCTTCCCGGGTGACGTCATGAGAGAGCGGGGCTTGAAACCACAATATCTGAATCAATGATTGCGTCGGTATGTTTACAAGCCCTACTATCAAAGGGACGTCATCGGGTATATCAACCAAAAATCTACCTCATGTTCTCCTTTTCGAACCGTCTTACGCCCATTAGTCGATTTGCAACAGTTGACCGAGCTTATTAAAGAGTCGAATTCACATGAATGAGCAAAGAGGCCAAGAAAAGGCCACGTGAGAACAGAAGTATGAATTCCAATACAGACAATCATAAGGTAGGGTTGCTTCTCTTTGCTCCCGGTGATGTCTTGTGGAAGGGCGGGGCTCTGAACCACAAAATTTTTCTCATATGATTGCGATTTTTCCTCGCGGTTACGGTCGGTTCGGTTTCGTTTTTTCTTCTTTTTCGGTTCTCGTTCTTTCTTTTCGGTTATGGTTTATTCCCAAACCCCACGTATCACCTACGTCTTACGACTACTTCAAAGCTGGAACCCTATTCTTATGTTTCTATTTTGGACAGTCTTCCGACCATAGTCGCATTTCAGCAGTGTCGGGGCTTTTATATTAAAGAGTCACATTCAACATGAATAAACAAGCGAGGCAAAAAAGGCGACGTGAGGGGAAGACAAACAAAATAGGAACACTATAAGGTAGGGTTGCTACTCTCAGTTGCCCGAGAGTGACGTATGAGTAGGGCGGGAATTTTTTTTCTCTATTAAACCATCTGGATCAATGATTGGTCATGTCCAAGCCCAACCATCAGACGACGTCATCCGGCTACTTTAACGCAGGAACTCTACCTTATGTTCTCTATTTGGGACTGTCTTCACCCAGAGTCGCATTTCAACAGTTGATCGAGCTTATTAAAGAGTCACATCACATGAATGAGCTACCGAGGCCAAGAAAGGCGACGTGAGGAGTAGAGGACCAAACAGGACATCATTAAGGTAGGGTTGCTTGCTACTCTGAGCTCCGGTTTTCAAGTCGGAGAAGAGCGGGGCTATTGAACACACAAATTGTTCTGATCTAGTTGGTCGTAAGTTCTAAGCTCACCTATCAAATTACGTCATACGGACATCAACACACAAATCTACCTTATGATCTCCTTCTTTTGGGACAGTCTTACACCCTGAGTCGCATTTCAGCTGTTGTCGTGCTTATTATGTGTCGACAATTCACATGAATAATCCAACAAGGCCAAGAAGGCCTCCGTGAACGGAAGAAGATCAAACAGGACATATAAGGTTAAGGTGCTTCTCCCGCTGAAGCTCGGGTGTTGTTTTGAAAATAGCGTGGCTATGAAACCACAAGTTATATGATGAATGGGAATGATTGGTCGGTCAATGCCAAATCCCACCTATCAGTGACGTCCACCCGTTTGTACTTCAACGCAAGCAACAAAACTTATGTTCTCCTCTTTGCCCCGTCTTCCGGCTAGAGTCTCATTTCAGCGTTGCCGAGCTTATTAAAGAGTCGACATTCACATGAATAAGCAACAAGGCCAAGAAAAGGCCAACCGAGAACGAAGAAAACCAAACGGACATCATAAGGTAAAGTTGCTTACTCTGAGCTCCCGGGTATGTTGGAAAAGATCGCGCTCCTGAACCCACAAGTTATCTGATAATGAATGATTGGTTCAGATCAATGCCAAACCCCACCTATCAGACGACTCAGCCGTGGTACTTCAACGCAGCAAACATACATTATGTCCTCCTATTCGAACCGCCTTCGGCCAGGAGTTGCATTTCAGCAATTTCAGCCAAGTTTGCCCGAGCTCCGGGTGACGTTCCATGAGAATAGCGGGGGGATCTGAACCCACAAATTATCAGATCAATGATTAGTTCGTAAGTTACAAGCCCATACTATCCAAATGACGTCATCCGGGTATACTCAACTCCAGCAAATCTACCTCATGTTCTCCTTTTTGAACCGTCTTCCCCCATATCGCATTGAACTGTTCATCGAGGCTTATTAAAGAGGTCGACATTCACATGAATGAGGCCAAAGAGGCAAAAGAAAGACACCGTGAGCAGAAGAAAACCAAACAGCACATCATAAGGTAGGGTTGCTTCTCTTAGCTCCCGGTGAATGTCATGAGAAGGGCGTGGCTCTGAACCCACAAATTTTCTCAGCAATGATTGGTCCGGTTAATCCCAAACCCCAAGTTTCAGATGACGTCTTCCGACTACTTCCAAGTAGTAACCCTACCTTATGTCTCCTATTTGGACCGTCCACTAACCGACCATAGTCGCATTTCAGCTGTTGACCGAGCTTTTTAATAAAGAGTCAACATGTCACATGAATAAGCAAGCGAGCAAATAAAGGCGACGTAGGGGAAGACAAAGAAAATAGGAACACATAAGGTAGGGTTGCTACTCTCATTGCCCGATTGACGTCAGGAGAAGCGGGATTTTTTTCCTATAAACCATCTGACCAATGAGTGGTCATGGTCCAAGCCCAACCCATCAGACTACGTCCCATCCGGCTACTTTAACGCAGGAATCTACCTTAGTTCTCCCTATTTTGACCGTCTTCCACCCAGAGTCGCATTTCAGCTGTTTCCAAGCTTATAAAGAGTCGAAATTCAACATGAATAAACCACAAGGCCAAGAAAGATCCGAGCTTATTAAAGAGTCAACATTCACATGAATGAGCTACCGAGGCCAAGAA
>NW_027264851.1:0-11784 GCF_036320965.1 Panulirus ornatus
GTGAAAAGTGAGGGTTGGGGGAAAATGATTTGGTAAACAGAGAAGAGGTAGTAAAAGCTTTACGGAAGATGAAAGCCTGCAAGGCAGCAGGTTTGGATGGTATTGCAGTGGAATTTATTAAAAAAGGGGGTGACTGTATTGTTGACTGGTTGGTAAGGTTATTTAATGTATGTATGGCTCATGGTGAGGTGCCAGAGGATTGGCGGAATGCGTGCATAGTGCCATTGTACAAAGGCAAAGGGGATAAGAGTGAGTGCTCAAATTACAGAGGTATAAGTTTGTTGAGTATTCATGGTAAATTATATGGGAGGATATTGATTGAGAGGGTGAAAGCATGTACAGAGCATCAGACTGGGGAAGAGCAGTGTGGTTTCAGAAGTGGTAGAGGATGTGTGGATCAGGTGTTTGCTTTGAAGAATGTATCTGAGAAATACTTAGAAAAGCAAATAGATTTGTATGTAGCATTTATGGATCTGGAGAAGGTATATGATAGAGTTGATAGAGATGCTCTGTGGAAGGTATTAAGAATATATGGTGTGGGAGGCAAGTTGTTAGAAGCAGTGAAAAGTTTTTATCGAGGATGTAAGGAATGTGTACGTGTAGGAAGAGAGGAAAGTGATTGGTTCTCAGTGAATGTAGGTTTGCGACAGGGGTGTGTGATGTCTCCATGGTTGTTTAATTTGTTTATGGATGGGGTTGTTAGGGAGGTGAATGCGAGGGTTTTGGAAAGAGGGGTAAGAATGAAGTCTGTTGTGGATGAGAGAGCTTGGGAAGTGAGTCAGTTGTTGTTCGCTGATGATACAGCGCTGGTGGCTGATTCATGTGAGAAACTGCAGAAGCTGGTGACTGAGTTTGGTAAAGTGTGTGAAAGAAGAAAGTTAAGAGTAAATGTAAATAAGAGCAAGGTTATTAGGTACATTAGGGTTGAGGGTCAAGTAAATTGGAAAGTAAGTTTGAATGGAGAAAAACTGGAGGAAGTAAAGTGTTTTAGATATCTGGGAGTGGATCTGGCAACGGATGGAACCATGGAAGCGGAAGTGAATCATAGGGTGGGGGAGGGGGCGAAAATCCTGGGAGCCTTGAGGAATGTGTGGAAGTCGAGAACTTTATCTCGGAAAGCAAAAATGGGTATGTTTGAAGGAATAGTGGTTCCAACAATGTTTTATGGTTGCGAGGCGTGGGCTATGGATAGAGTTGTGCGCAGGAGGGTGGATGTGCTGGAAATGAGATGTTTGAGGACAATGTGTGGTGTGAGGTGGTTTGATCGACTAAATAATAATAGGGTAAGGAAGATGTGTGGTAATAAAAAGTGTGTGGATGAGAGAGCAGAAGAGGGTGTTTTGAAATGGTTTCGTCACATGGACAGAATGAGAGAGGATATATGTGTCAGTGGTGGAGGGAACGAGGAGATGTGGGAGACCAAATTAGAGGTGGAAAGATGGAATGAAAAACAGTTTAAGTGATCATTACCTGAACATGCAGGAGGGTGAAAGGCGTGCAAGAAATAGAGTGAATGAGAACGATGTGGTATACCGAGGTCAACGTGCTGTCAATGGATTGAACCAGGGCATGTGAAGCGTCTGGGGTAAACCATGGAAAGTTCTGCTGGGCCTGGATGCGGAAAGGGAGCTGTGGTTTCGGTGCATTATTACATGACAGCTAGAGACTGAGCGTGAACGAATGTGGCCTTTGATGTCTTTTCCTAGCGCTACCTCGCGCATATGAGGGGGGAGGGGTTGTTATTTCATTTATGGCGGTGTTGCGATGGGAATGAATAAAGGCAGACAGTATGAAATATGTACATGTGTATATACGTATATGTCTGTGTGTGTATATATATGTATACGTTGAGATGTATAGGTATGTATATTTGCGTGTGTGGACGTGTATGTATATACATGTGTATGTGGGTGGGTTGGCCCATTTTTTCGTCTGTATCCTTGCGTACCTCGCTAACGCGGGAGACAGCGACAACACAAAATAAATAAATAAATAAATGAATATATATATATATATATATATATATATATATATATATATATATATATATATATATATATATATATATATATATATATCCACCTCGACCAAAACACCTTATATCTGCCACTCTATCATCAAACACATTCAACAAACCTTCAAAATACTCATTCAATCTCCTTCTCACATCACCACTACTTGTTATCAACTCCCCATTAGCCTCCTTCACTGAAGTTCCCATTTGCTCCCTTGTCTTACGCACTTTATTTACCTCCTTCCAAAACATCTTTTTATTCTCCCTAAAATTTAATGATACTCTCTCATCCCAACTCTCATTTGCCCTCTTTTTCACCTCTTGCACCTTTCTCTTGACCTCCTGATTCTTTCTTTTATACATCTCCCACTCATTTGCATTATTTCCCTGTAAAAATCGTCCAAATGCCTCTCTCTTCTCTTTCACTCATAATTTTACTTCTTCATCCCACCACTCACTACCCTGTCTAATCAACCCACCTCCCATGCTTCTCATGCCACAAGCATTCTTTGCGCAAGCCATCACTGCTTCCCTAAATACATCCAATTCCTCCCCCACTCCCCTTGCCTCCTTTGTTCTCACCTTTTTCCATTTTGTACTCAGTGCAAAGTGGGAGGGTTAGGGGGGATGATTTTGGTAAACGGAGCACAGGTAGTAAAAGCTTTGCGGAAGATGAAAGCCGGCAAAGGCAGCGGGTTTCGATGGCATTGCAGTGAAATATATTAAAAAAGGGGGTGACTGGTTAGTAAGGTTATTTAATGTATGTATGATTTATGGTGAGGTGCGTGAGGATTGGCAGAATGCTTGCATAGTGCCATTGTACAAAGGCAAAGGGGACAAAGGTGAAAGCTCAAGTTAAAGATGAATAAGTTTGTTGAGTATTCCTGGGAAATTATAGGGGAGGGTATTGATTGAGAGGGTGAAGGCATGTACAGAGCATCAGATTGGGGAAGAGCAGTGTGGTTTCAGAAGTGGTAGAGGATGTGTGGATCAGGTGTTTGCTTTGAAGAATGTATGTGAGAAACACTTAGAAAAGCAAATGGATTTGTATGTAGCATTTATGGATCTGGAGAAAGCATATGACAGAGTTGACAGAGATGCTCTGTGGAAGGTATTAAGAATATATGGTGTGGGAGGCAAGTTGTTAGACGCAGTGAAAAGTTTTTATCGAGGATGTAAGGTATGTGTACGTGTAGGAAGAGAGGATAGTGATTGGTTCTCAGTGAGTGTAGGTTTGCGGCAGGGGTGTGTGATGTCTCCATGGTAGTTTAATTTGTTTATGGATGGGGTTGTTAGGGAGGTGAATGCAAGGGTTTTGGAAAGAGGGGCAAGTATACAGTCTGTTGTGGATGAGAGAGCTTGGGAAGTGCGTCAATTGTTGTTCGCTGATGATACAGCGCCGGTGGCTGATTCATGTGAGAAACTGCAGAAGCTGAGGACTGAGTTTGGTAAAGTGAGTGAAAGAAGAAAGTTGAGAGTAAACGTGAATAAGAGCAAGGTTGTTACAGCAGGGTTGAGGGTCAAGTCAACTGGGAGGTAAGTTTGAATGGAGAAAAACTGGTGGAAGTTAAGTGTTTTGGATATCTGGGAGTGGATTTGGCAGCGGATGGAACCATGGAAGCGGAAGTGAATCATAGGGTAGGGGAGGGGGGGGGGAATATTCTGGGAGCCTTGAAGAATGTGTGGAGGTCGAGAACATTATCACGGAGAGGAAAAACGGGTATGTTTGAAGGAATATTGGTTCCAACAATGTTATATGGTTGCGAGGCGTGGGCTATGGATAGAGTTGTGCGGAGGAGGGTGGATGTGCTGGAAATGAGATGTTTGAGGACAATGTGTGGTGTGAGGTGGTTCGATCGAGTAAGTAATAATAGGGTAAGAGAGATGTGTGGTAATAAAAAGAGTGTGGTTGAGAGAGCAGAAGAGGGTGTTTTGAAATGGTTTGGTCAAATGGAGAGAATGAGTGAGGAAAGATTGACAAAGAGGATATATGTGTCAGAGGTGGAGGGAACGAGGAGAAGTGGGAGACCAAATTGGAGGTGGAAAGATGGAGTGAAAAAGATTTTGAGTGATCGGGGCCTGAACATGCAGTAGGATGAAAGGCGTGCAAAGGAATAGAGTGAATTGGAATGATGTGGTATATCGGGGTCGACGTGCTGTCAATGGATTGAACCAGGGCATGTGAAGCGTCTGGGGTAAACCATGGAAAGTTCTGTGGGGCCTGGATGTTGGAAAGGGAGCTGTGATTTCGGTGCATTATTACATGACAACTAGAGACTGAGTGTGAACGAATGGGGCCTTTGTTGTCTTCCTAGCGCTACCTAGCGCACATGAGGGGGGAGGAGGTTGTTATTTCATGTGTGGCAGGGTGGCGATGGGAATGAATAAAGGCAGACATTATGAATTATGTACATGTGTATATACGGGTGCGTTGGGCCATTCTTTCGTCTGTTTCCTTGCGCTACCTCGCTAACGCTGGAGACAGCGACAAAGCAAAATACATAAATAAATAATATATATATATATATATATATATATATATATATATATATATATATATATATATATATATTTCATACTATTCGCTATTTCCCTCGATAGCGAGGTAGCGTTAAGAACAGAGGACTGGGCCTTTGAGGGAATATCCTCACCTGGCCCTCTTCTCTGTTCCTTCTTTTGGAAAAAAAAAAAAAAAAAAATATATATATATATATATATATATATATATATATATATATATATATATATATACATTTTCCTCTGAGTCCACGGGGAAAATGAAACACGATAAGTTCCCAAATGCACTTTCGTGTAATAATCCCATCAGGAGAGACACAATAGAGAAATATAACAGTCATTTGATATACATCGAAGAGACGAAGCTAGGACGCTATTGTCCAAGACAGACAACGAGCGTTCATAAACTTATCATTTACAAATTTTACCAACAATAAACTTATCTAATATGCATAGACCATCACTAATATTAAGATTATAATTCTTTGCGTATTTCATAATAGAAGAGTCAATGATATTTCTCGTGGTAATAGACTTAGAGTTAATAACTGAGATGGCATTACTCCAGTCAATACAATGATCATAGTTTTTAACGTGATCAAACAGGGCATTTGATTTTTGTCCTGTTCTTATACTATATTCATGTTGCGTAAGTCTAATATACAACTAGATAAAGATTCCTGGTGTGCATTAGGCTATGGGTTAAGTTTTGTGTGCTCTAACAGGGAAGCCAGCTGTGTTGATGTCGCAAAGTCTTTTTGTAATTTAGAGAAACACAGATATAATTTCATCATTAGTTAAATTACTGTAAGGGTTTAGTGTATGCCACTTTGTCAAAACCAGTGGAGCCTAATTGCCCAAAATGATTTATGAGAGCTATTAACACCTTAAAAAAAGACAGGGATATACATATTACTAAAGCAGATAAGGCTAACACTGTTGTGATTTTAGACAAAAGTAACTATTTATCTAAAATGAATGATCTTTAAAATGATGACACAACATATCAAACTCAGTAAAAATCCGTTAGAAGCAGTTAATTCCCATTTCAATAAAGAACTGAAGTTGTTGTTGAAAGGTAATGGTTCTCTTATCAAAAGTTTGTCATCTTTGTCCCCTTCATTGCCATATATGGACGGATTTATCAAAACATGTAAAAAGAATTTTCCAGCAAGACCTATAGTGAGTTCAGTAGGCTCCATCACATATAAATTGTCAAAATGGTTAGTTTCTTTATTAAGCTCTTTAGTGGTTAAGGTATCAAATTCTAATATCATGAACAATGTAGATTTGTTCAACAAGATTAACAATATCAATGTTAATTTTCATTTCAAATTAGTTAGCTTTGATGTTTCCTCACTTTTCACTAAAGTTCCAGTTGATGACCTTTTAGAATATCTATTTGAAGTCTTGGATGATATTCATTTACCTGTTTCAAAGTCTGTTTTCATTGAACTGATAAAATTGTGTATAAAGGACTGTGTATTTCAATTCAATGGATATTACTATGCTTAAAAATTTGGTATGGCAAAGGGTAACCCTCTTTCACCTGTGCGAAGTAATATTTATATGGATTTTTTTAAACAAAATTAGTAAAGGATATCTTACCTTCTAATGCAATTTGGTTTAAGTATGTAGATGATGTTCTTCGTGTTTGGCCAAAAAATGAGAATTTACAAATATTTCTCCCCTTACTTAACAATTTAGTACTTTCCATCAAATTTACTGTAGAAAATATAAATAATGGTATGTTACTATTCTTAGATTGCATGATCCATAGGCAAGGAAAAAAGTTTAAGTTTAGCATATACAGAAAACCTACCAATGTATGCTCATATATCCAATACATCTCATCTCAACATGACGGAGTTAAATTTTCATCGTTTCAATCTATGTTCCTTTGAGCATTACGTATTTGCAGTCCAGAGTTTATTGATGATGAGCTTGAGAAGATATATTCTATTGGATCTAAGTTAAAGTACCCAAGATCTTTCATTGATAAATCCCTTAAGTTAGCAAAGAAATCATTTTATAGAGTTGAGCCCAAACCTCGCACTAACACCATGAATCTTTTAGTTCTCCCTTTTAATAATAATTTTACTTTACTTCCCATGTTGCTTAAATCCTTTAATGTAAATGTTGCCTTGTGCAACAATAATACTGTAAAGAATATCTTAATCAGGAACTCACCAGATAAATTCTCTTGGATGCATCTATAAAGTGCCTTGTGGAAATTGTGATAAATTTTATGTTGGACAGACTGGTAAGGATCTTTCTGTTAGACTTCAGCAACATAAATATAGAATAAGAACAGGACAAGAATCAAATGCCTTGTTTAATCACGTTAAAAACTACGATCATTGTACTGATTGGAGCAATGCCATCTCTGTTATTAACTCTACCTCTATTACCACGAGATATATCATTGAATCTTCTATTATAAAATACACAAAGACTTATAATCTTAATATGAGTGACGGTCTATACAAATTACAAAACTTTATTGTTGATAAAATTTGTAAAATAAGTTTATGAATTCTCGTTATCTGTCTTGGACAATCGCATGTTTACCAAATGGCGTCCTAGCTTCGTCTCTTCGATGTATATCAACTGACTTTTATATTTCTCTGCTGTGTCTCCCCTGATGATGTGATTATTACACGAAAGTGCACTTGGGAACTTATCGTCTTTCAGTTTCCCCGTGGACTCATAGGAATAACTTGGTCACATGTTAATTGATAGGCGCGCGAAACAGAGACTGTTGGATGTTAATGTGCTAAGAGGTGCAACTGGAGGGATGTCTGATCATTATGTTCTGGAGGCAAAGGTGAAGATTTGTATAGGTTTCCAGAAAAGAAGAGAGAATGTTGGGGTGAAGAGAGTGGTGAGAGTAAGTGAGCTTGGGAAGGAGACTTGTGTGAGGAAGTACTAGGAGAGACAGAGTACAGAATGGAAAAAGGTGAGAACAAAGGAGGTAAGGGGAGTGGGGGAGGAATGGGATGTATTTAGGGAAGCAGTGATGGCTTGCGCAAAAGATGCTTGTGGCATGAGAAGAGTGGGAGGTGGGCAGATTAGAAAGGGTAGTGAGTGGTGGGATGAAGTAAGATTATTATTGAAAGAGACGAGAGAAGCATTTGGACAATTTTTGCGGGGAAATAATGCAAATGAGTGGAAGATGTATAAAAGAAAGAGGCAGGAGGTCAAGATAAAGATGCAAGAGGTGAAAAAGAGGGCAAATGAGAGTTTGGGTGAGAGAGTAACATTAAATTTTAGGGAGAATAAAAAGATGCTTTAGGAGGAGGTAAATAAAGTGCGTAAGATAAGGGAACAAATGGGAACTTCAGTGAAGGGGGCTAATGGGGAGGTGATAACAAGTAGTGGTGATGTGAGAAGGAGATGGAATGAGTATTTTGAAGGTCAGTTGAATGTGTTTGATGGTAGAGTGGCAGATATAGGGCGTTTTGGTCGAGGAGGTGTGCAAAGTGAGAGGGTTAGGGAAAATGATTTAGTAAATAGAGAAGAGGTAGTAAAAGCTTTGCGGAAGATGAAAGCCGGCAAGCAAGGCAGCGGGTTTGGATGGTGTTGCAGTGGAATTTATTAAAAAAGGGGATGACTGTATTGTTGACTGGTTGGCGAGGTTATTTAATATATGTATGATTCATTGTAAGGTGCTTGAGGATTGGCGGAATGCTTGCATAGTGCCATTGTACAAAGGCAAAGGGCACAAAGGTGAGTGCTCAAATTACAGAGGTATAAGTTTGTTGAGTATTCCTGGGAAATTATATGGGAGGGTATTGACTGAGAGGGTGAAGGCATGTACAGAGCATCAGACTGGGGAAGAACAGTGTGGTTTCAGAAGTGGTAGAGGATGTGTGGATCAGGTGTTTGCTTTGAAGAATGTATGTGAGAAGTACTTAGAAAAGCAAATGGATTTGTGTGTATCATTTTTATGGATCTGGAGAAGGCATATGATAGAGTTGATAGAGATGCTCTGTGAAGGTATTAAGATTATATGGTGTGGGAGGCAAGTTGTTAGAAGCAGTGAAAAGTTTTTATCGAGGATGTAAGGCATGTGTACGTGTAGGAAGAGAGGAAAGTGATTGGTTCTCAGTGAATGTAGGTTTCCAGCAGGGGTGTGTGATGTCTCCATGGTGGTTTAATTTGTTTATGGACGGGGTTGTTAGGAAGGTGAATGCAAGAGTTTTGGAAAGAGGGGCAAGCATGCAGTCTGTTGTGGATGAGAGAGCTTGGGAAGTGAGTCAGTTGTTGTTCGCTGATGATACAACGCTGGTGGCCGATTCGTGTGAGAAACTGCAGAAGCTGGTGACTGAGTTTGGTAAAGTGTATGAAAGAAGAAAGTTAAGAGTAAATGTGAATAAGAGCAAGGTAATTAGGTACAGTAGGGTTGAGGGTCAAGTCAATTGGGAGGTAAGTTTGAATGGAGAAAAACTGGAGGAAGTAAAGTGTTTTAGATATCTGGGAGTGGATCTGGCAGCGGATGGAACCATGGAAGCGGAAGTGGATCATAGGGTGGGGGAGGGGGCGAAAATCCTGGGAGCCTTGAAGAATGAGTGGAAGTCGAGAACATTATCTCGGAAAACAAAAATGGGTATATTTGAAGGAATAGTGGTTCCAACAATGTCGTATGGTTGCGAGGCGTGGGCTATGGATAGAGTTGTGCGCAGGAGGATGGATGTGCTGGAAATGAGATGTTTGAGGACAATGTGTGGTGTGAGGTGGTTTGATCGAGTAAGTAAGTGGGCACATGGAGAGAATGAGTGAGGAAAGATTGACCAAGAGGATATATGTGTCGGAGGTGGAGGGAACGAGAAGTGGGAGACCAAATTGGAGGTGGAAAGATGGAGTGAAAAAGATTTTGTGTGATCGGGGCCTGAACATGGAGGAGGGTGAAAGGAGGGCAAGGAATAGAGTGAATTGGATCGATGTGGTATACCGGGGTTGACGTGCTGTCAGTGGATTGAATCAGGGCATGTGAAGCGTCTGGGGTAAACCATGAAAAGCTGTGTAGGTATGTATATTTGCGTGTGTGGACGTATGTATATACATGTGTATGGGGGTGGGTTGGGCCATTTCTTTCGTTTGTTTCCTTGCGCTACCTCGCAAACGCGGGAGACAGCGGCAAAAAATAAAATATATATATATGTTCTGTTTCTTTTTCATACTATTCGCCATTTCCCGCGTTAGCGAGGTAGCGTTTAGAACAGAGAACAGAGTAAAAGAAAACGAGAGGGGGGTATTTCCAGCCTCCCGCTCCCTCCCCTTTCAATCGCCTTCTACGACACGCAGGGAATACGTGGGAATTATTCTTTCTCCCCTATCCCCAGGAATATACATATATATATATATATATATATATATATATATATATATATATATATATATATATATATATATATATACACCAGCTCTCTTTTGTCCATTCCCTGCGCCACTCCGCCGCATAGGAAACATCATCGCTACCCCCTACGTCAGCGGTGTAGCGCCAGGAATCATATGAAGAAAAGCCAAATCCACTCACATCCATTCTTTAGTTGTCATGTGTAATGCACCGAAACCACAGTTCCCTATCCACATGCAAGCCATACAAAGCTTTCCATTGTTTACCCTAGACGCTTTACATGCCCTAGTTCAGTCCATTGACTGCACGTCGACCCCAGTACACCACATCGTTCTAATTCACTCTATTCCTTGCACGCCTTTCACCCTCCTACATGGTCAGGCCCCAGTCGCACCAAATACTTTTAACTCCAACTGGGTCTCCCACTTCTTGTTCCATCTACCTCTGTCATATGTATCCTCTTTGTCAACCTTTCCTCACTTATTCTCTCCATATGTCCAAATTATTTCAACATTTTTCTTTTTATTACCACACATATTACCACACACATCTCTCAAACTTTCGCCACTTATTGGATCAATCCACTTCACACCACATAATGTCCTCAAACATTTCATTTCGAAAACATCAACCATTCTCCGCACAACTCTATCTATAGCGCATGCCTCAGATGCCATATATGATTTTGGAACTATTTATTATTCCTTCAAGCATACCCATTTTTGTCCGAGATAACGTTCTTGCTTTCCATACATTCTTCATCGCTCTCACAACCTTTACCCCTTCCCCCACCCTACGACTCATTTCCGCTTCCACTGTTCCATTCGTTGCCAAGTTTATCACCATATATCTAAATCAATTCACTTTCTCCAAATTTTCCTACTTCAGACTTATTGTCTCAACGAATATGTCCCTCAACCCTGCTGAATCAAATAACCTCTTATCAATTCACTCTCAACTTTTCCTTTCACCCTCTTTTCCAAACTCAGTCGCCAACTTCTGCAGTTTCTCACGTAATCAGCCATCAGCAATGAATCATCGACGAACAAGAACTGACTTACTTCCCAGGCCCTCTCGTCCTCAACGGATTGCATACTCGCTCCTTTCTCCAAATTTTTGCATTTACCCCCTAACTATCCCATCCATAAACAAAATAAACAATCAAGGGGACATCACAACCACTGCGCGATCCGACCTTCACAGGGAACCAATTACTCTCCTCTCTTCCTACTCGTATACACGATATACACCCTTGATGAAAACTTCTCACTGCTTTCTAGAGCCTGCTTCCTACACCATATATTCTTCCGAGCTTCGAAAATCCATCTCTATCATCCCTATATTATGCCTTCTCAGATCCAGGAATCACATAGGTCCGTCTGTTTTCTAAGTATTTCTCACACACGTTCTTCAAAGCAAACACTTGATTTCAAACACTCTCTACCACTTCTGAAAACACACTGCTCCTCTTCAGTCTGATGTTCTGTACATGGCTTCACCTTCTCCAGAAATACCCTATGATTGACTTTCCAAGTATACTCAACAAACTTATGCCTCTACCGGTTTGAAACACTCACCTTTATCCCCTTTGCCTTCATACAGTGGCATTATACCTGCATTCCTCCAATCCTCAGGCACTTCATCTCGATTCATATAGTCAGTGAATATCCTTACCAACCATCAACAACCAGGCACCCCTTACGTAAAAATTCAACTGGGAATACCATCCAATCCCGCCCCCTTGGCCCGGATTTCATCTTTCGGAGGGTTTCACCACCCCTTTTCTTTTCCCCAACCCATCCTCCTTGGACTCTCTGGCTTTCCACACCTCCCGACCCAAACAACTACATCAGCCCCTCTATCATCAAAACATTTAACATCCTTCAAAACATTT
>NW_027264852.1:0-3967 GCF_036320965.1 Panulirus ornatus
TGGAGACATCAAAAATTAGAGGAAAAAAGGATTAATCTAAATCCCCCTTTTGGGGTCTTTAAAAAGGCCTTACGGGGAAAGTGGATCTAAAGGAAAAAACCAATTAAAATTTAAAAAAAAATACCCCTTTGGGGTGCCAAATCCAATACAGTTGCAGGTGGCTTTAAAAATTTAAAAGACAAATAAAAGGTTTTTTTTAAAACCCTTTGCGCGCCCAAGGCAATTTCGGGGCATAGAGGATCAAAAGGGAAAAAAAAACATTTGGGAAAACTAAATTTAAGCCACTTTGGGGATGCGAAAGGAAGAGAAGCAGGCATTTCAAAATTTAAGGAAAATTGAAGGGTTAATCTAACTCCCCCTTTGGGTCTTCAAAGGGGTTTACAGGGGGAATAGTGGCATCAGAAGGGAAATAGACAAATAAAAATTTACTTAAAAAACCCTTTAGGGTGCCCAAAAACCAATCCTTTGCATGGGCATCCAAAAAAAAAAAGACAAAATGAAGCTTTTTTTAAAAAACCCCTTTGGGGCCACCAAAGGCAATTACAGGGAATAGAGGCACCAATAGGGAAAAAGCATTGCAAAACTTTCCCTTTAAAGCCACTTTGGGGGTGCCAAAATGCAAGGAATTGCGTGGGGCACCAAAATCTTTGAGGAAAATTAAGATTAAACAAAACCCCTTTTTGGGTCTTCAAAGCCTTTACAGGGGATATGGCATTGAAGGGGAAAAAGAAAAATTTGGAAAATTTTTTTAAAAAGACCGTTTAGGGGTGCCAAAACCAAACAGCTGCACGAGGGATCGAAAATTTAAAAAACAAATTAAAGGTTTATTTTCAATCCCCTTTGGCGCCGCCAAAGGCAATTACAGGGGCATAGAGGCATCATAAGGAAAGAAACATTTGGAAAGCTTACTTTAATGCCCCTTGGGGGTGCCAAAGGCAAGAGAATTGCGTGAGGCATCCAAAAATTTAGAGAAAAATTGAAGGATTAATCAATCCCCTTTGGCGTCTTCAAAGGCCTTACAGGGTAAATAGTGGCTTGAAGGGAAAGAGACAAATGAAAAGTTACTTAAGACCGTTTTGGGGTGCCAAAGGTCTATTTCCTTTGATGGTTGCATCCAAATACAAAAAGACAAATTAAAGATTTGTTTAAATCCCCTTTGGGGGCCGCCAAAGGCAATTACAGGGGCATAGAGGCATCAAAGGGAAAGAAACATTTGAAAGCTTTCTTTAATACACTTTGGGGATGCCAAAGGGGCAAGAGAATTGCGTGGAGACTCCAAAAATTTAGAGGAAAATTGAAGGTTAATCTAAATCCCCCTTTTGGGGTCTTCAAGGCTTTTACAGGGAATACTGGCATCTAAAGGAAAAGACCCTAATTAAAGTTTACTTAAAAAACCCTTTGGGGTGCCAAAGTCCAATACAGTTGCATGGTGGCATCCAAAATAAAAAGACAAATTAAAGGTTTATTTTAATCCCTTTGCGCTGCAAAGGGAATTACAGGGGCATAGAGGCATCAAAGGGAAAGAAACATTTGAAACTTACTTTAATGCACTTTGGGGATGACAAAGGGCAAGAGAATTGCATGGAGGCATCGTAAAATTAGAGGAAAATTGAAGGATTAATCTAACTCCCCTTTGGCGTTTTTCCCAAAAACCTTTACAGGGGAATAGTGGCTCTAAAGGGAAAACCCCAATTAAAATTTATTTAAAATACCCTTTGGGGTGCCAAAGTCCAATACAGGTGCATGGTGGCTTCCAAAAATAAAAAGACAAATTAAAGGTTTATTTTAAATCCCTTTTGGGGCCACCAAAGGCAATTACAGGGGCATAAGAGGCATCAAAGGGAAAGAACATTTGGAAAGCTTACTTTAATGCCACTTTGGGGATGCCAAGGGAAAGAGAAATTTCATGGAAACATCGAAAATTTAGAGGAAAATTGAAGGATTAAATTTAACTCCCCTTTGGCTCTTCAAAGGCCTTTACAGGGGAATAGTGGCATCTGAAGGGAAAAGACAAATTAAAAGTTTACTTAAAAGACCGTTTAGGGGTGCCAAAGGCCAAACATTTGTATGGTGGCATCCAAAATAGAAAGAACAAATTGAAGCTTTTATTTAAATCCCCCTTTTGGCGCCACCAAAGGCAATTACAGGGTCATAGAGCACCAAAAAGGTAAAAGAAGCATCTGCAAAGCTTACTTAATGCCACTTTGGGGATGCCAAGAGCAAGGGAATTGCTGAGGAGGCCCAAAAATTTAGAGGAAAATTGAAGGATTAATCTAAATCCCCTTTGTCGTCTTCAAAGGCCTTTACAGGGGAATAGTGGCATTTGAAGGGAAAAAGATAAATTAAGAATTTTATTTAAAAGACCTTTAGGGGTGCCAAAGTCCAATGCAGCTGCACGGAGGCATCGAAAATTAAAAAGACAAATTAAAGGGTTTTTTTTCAATTGCCTTTGGCGCCGCCCAAAAGGGAATTACAGGGGCATAAAAGGCATCATGAAGGGGGAAAGAAACATTTGGAAAGCTTACTTTAATGCCCTTTGGGATGCCAAAGGTCAAGAGAATTGCGGTGAGGCATCAAAAATTTAGAAAAAAAATTGAAGGATTAATCTAAATCCCCTTTGGCGTCTTCAAAGGCCTTTACAGGGTAATAGTGGCATCTGAAGGGAAAGAGACAAATGAAAAGTTTACTTAACAGACCGTTTTTGGGTTTCCAAAGTCTAATACCTTTGCATGGTGGCATCCAAAAACAAAAAAAACAAATTAAAGATTTAGTTTAAAATCCCCTTTGGCGCCGCCAAAGGCAATTACAGGGGCATAGAGGCTTAAAAAAGGGAAAAAAACATTTCGAAAGTTAATTTATATCTTTGGTGATGCCAAAGGCAAGAGAAATTTCTGGAAACTCCAAAAATTTTTGAGGGCAAATTGAAGGATTAAAATTTAAAACCCCCTTTGGGTTCAAAAGGGCCTTTTCAGGGATAGTGGCATCTAAAAAAAAGACCCCAAATTAAAAGTTAATTAAAAAACCCTTTGGGGTGCCAAAGTCCAATACAGTTGATTTGGGGCATCCCAAAAAAAAAAAGACCCAAAATTAAAGATTTATTTTAAATCCCCTTTTGCGCGCCAAAGGCAATTCAGGGGATAGAGGGTAAAAAAGGAAAAAAAACATTGGAAAGTTACTTTAATGCCCCTTTGGGGATGCCAAAGGGCAAGAGAATTGCATGGGGGTCAAAAAAAATTTGAGGAAATTGAAGGATTAATTAACTCCCCTTTTGGGTCTTTAAAGGCCTTTACAGGGAAAAGTGCTCTAAAGGGAAAACCCCAATTAAAAATTATTAAAAAACCCCTTTGGGGCGGGAAAGTCCTTTGCATGGGGCATCCCCAAAAAAAAAAAAGTAAAATAAATGTTATTTTAAATCCCTTTTGGGGCGCAAAGGCAATTACAGGGGGATGAAACATAAAGGGAAAGAAACATTTTTGGGAAAACTTTCTTTAATTTTCCACTTTGGAGAGCCAAAGGTCAAGAAATTCGGTGGCATCCAAAAATTTAGAGAAAAATTTAAGATTAAACTAAATCCCCTTTGGGGTCTTCAAAGGCCTTTACAGGGGAATAGTGGGATCTGAAGGAAAGAGACAAATTAAAAGTTTTTCTTAACAGCGTTTAGGGGGGCCAAAGCTAATACCTTTCCCGTGGGATCCAAAAAAAAAAAGACAAATTAAATTTAGTTTAAATCCCCCTTGGCGCCGCCAAAGCAATTAGGGGCATAGAGGCATTAAAAGGGAAAAAAACATTTTTAAAACTTACTTAAAACCATTTGGGATGCCCAAGGGGAAGAGAATTGCGTGGAGACATCCAAAAAATTTTGAGGAAAAGAAGGATTAATTAAATCCCCTTTGGCGTCTTTTAAAAGGCCTTTCAGGGGGAAAAGTGGATCTAAAGGGAAGCCCTAATTAAAAATTTTTCTTTAAAA
>NW_027264853.1:0-16803 GCF_036320965.1 Panulirus ornatus
AAGTTTCATTAAAAAAGCAAATATGAAATAAATACAAAGGAAGTTTCATTAAAAGAGCAAATATGAAATAAATACATAGGAAGTTTCATTAAAAAAGCAAATATGAAATAAATACAAAGGAAGTTTCATTAAAAGAGCAAATATGAAATAAATACATAGGAAGTTTCATTAAAAGAGCAAATATGAAATAAATACATAGGAAGTTTCATTAAAAAAGCAAATACGGAAGAAATATACCACAATATTGATTCAAAATTTAACTCTATAATTTTATAAGGTATGCCAATAGTTAGACTACTCCCAAAATTATATAACATAGAAATACAAATTAATAAAAGAAGTGAAGCAAATAATGTATAGACTAACATGTATAGAACAGCTTGAACTCTGGTATTCTCGGCCTAATATTAAGATTAAAGTTGGAATTAAACTTCTTTCGAACCTAATATAAAAAACAGATGATTTATAACAGAAACATTTAACAATAAACAAATCAACAAAAATAGATTAACTAAAAGAAACCTCCCTTCTGAGATATTAATTTTTTTTTCCCCTTCACGTCTACATTTAAAACGACAAAACAAATGATAGAAATTGAACTACTTCTCATACCCCGACAAAGATAATTAATACAGTTGTAACAATTAAAAGTTTTCACATTGTAAAGAGTTAAATATATTAAAATAATCATTACCATGTGTTCGGACAACAGAAACCAAAATAGATAATGCTAACGCCTCCTCACATGCCTCACATTCCTAAGAAAAAAAAACAAAACCAAAGATTTCTAACCATGACAAGACAAGACACAAGTTATAACAACAAGCAACTCTAACATCACAAATTCTAAGCTCAGGAGAGTATTTACAAAATGCTTTCGTTATGAGCAAAATACTCACATTCGGGAAAGCACCATAGTACGAATCAGCATAAAAAAATCTAAAATTATCATTAGTTTTGATAGTTTCTTTGAAAACTTTGGTCTTGTAAACCAGAAAAAGAATATCACAATTCTCAAAACATCAGGAAAAAGGCTACAAACCTTATATTTAATCCACCAAATTAATCATCTTAATCAAACTATTTCCTGATATTATTTTGTTATAACTATTATTTACTTTTCATCAATTTTATTCAGCTGTCTACCCCATCCATTGGCAGCAGGAATCATTCTCCTTACTCAAACATCCTTCATCTCCCTCTGTCAACTGGCGTAATGTCTTCATCATTTTGATTTTCTTATGTTCTATTTTTCGTCTATCTTGGTGGAATACCTGTTTAATTGATCTATTTAGCCTCACTGGCTTCAAACGAATCTTTTCAAACATTATTGTTTTACGTTGAACTTATTATTATCCTGTCAACATTTTATTTTATAGCGAACCTTTATCTTAACAGATGTTTTATTCTCTTGCCAACCACTTACCATACAAAACTCTTTTCAATTTGCTAAAAGTGCTTCAGATTATTCATCTGATTTAAAATTACTCATTTATAATTTTCCCGTTACAAAAATAACTATTGTAGCAATCTTGTATTTACTCTTTACATTTATTGTTGTAGTTGAAATTACATAAGTCTTTCTAGGAGCATTACGCTTAGCAAAATAAATAACGAAACCGATCCGAAAAACACATGCTATATTTAGAATTATAAACGGAGTTATAGTAAATATATCCAGTCCAGGAAATATCTCAACACTCTGAAACTTTGGATTTCTTTGAGGCTTATGTTTATCAGTTCAGATTATGACAGGAACCTTGTTAACCATACACCACTACGCAGCCGCCGGGACGCACGACTGCTCTGAACCATACACTACGCAGCCGCCGGGACGCACGACTGCTCTGAACCATACACTACGCAGCCGCCGGGACGCACGACTGCTCTGAACCATACACTACGCAGCCGCCGGGACGCACGACTGCTCTGAACCATACACTACGCAGCCGCCGGGACGCACGACTGCTCTGAACCATACACTACGCAGCCGCCGGGACGCACGACTGCTCTGAACCATACACTACGCAGCCGCCGGGACGCACGACTGCTCTGAACCATACACTACGCAGCCGCCGGGACGCACGACTGCTCTGAACCATACACGTCAATGGGGCAACATTTCTTTTTATTTGCCTTTACATACACATTAGACCAGGCATTTATTACGGATCTTTCTTATTCATTGAAGTATGAATAATTGAAGTCTTCATTCTATCTGCCACAATAGCAACTGCTTTTTTAGGATATGTCTTACCCTGAGGTCAAATATCTTCCTGAGAAGCCACGTTTTCCCCAACGCCGTCTCTCCAATCAGTAGTGTTTACTATGTGGTTGCGACTCCGCCATGACCTGCATGTGTCGCAATGATATAAGGAAGACATGGCAAGGAATGAGTAAACAGGAAAGCGATGGAAACGAAGAACATTTCCTGCCAGGATGATGATGGTGTTGGCCAGGATGGTGGCTGGAGTCGGTCCGTGATGATGGCGACACGTCTACGAGGGACGGGTGCCGGACGGGTGATGGACATCTTCCCTACTTGTATTACTTCCCTACGTGTGATATTCATTATTTCTATTTCTGAAACGTTGAGCTTTAAATACTACAGACTTGCCAGCCATGTCACAGCCGGTTGGAAGGTATGTAAACCACAGACACACTTACAGAGGGCGTTAGTGTGAAGATAGATTTATAAACCCGCCATATTTCGCGAGTAATATGCAGCAATATGATCCTTCCCTGCAACATTAGTACTGCCAGCCAGGGTCATCACTGCAGAAGGAGACACCACTCAACGCATCTTCACTACACCTTGGACTATACGTCACCTTCAACCCTCAACAAATGCACAGCGGAGCTACAACCCTGTTGTAGGGTTTGACCTGAGGCCAACTTCCCTACAAGCTCATCTTCACTACAACCGAAAGACAGACAGACAGACAGAGGGCGGGAGAGAGAGAGAGAGAGAGAGAGAGAGAGAGAGAGAGAGAGAGAGAGAGAGAGAGAGAGAGAGAGAGAGAGAGAGAGAAAGAGAGAGAAAAGCGATTGATATCGATAGAGATAGAATGGGAGATATATATATATATATATATATATATATATATATATATATATATATATATATATATATATATATATATATATATATATATATATATATATATATATATATATATTATCCCTGGGGATAGGGGATTAAGAATACTTCCCACGTATTCCCTGCGTGTCGTAGAAGGCGACTAAAAGGGGAGGGAGCGGGGGGCTGGAAATCCTCCCCTCTCGGTTTTTTTTTTTTTTTTTTTTCAATTTTCCAAAAGAAGGAACAGAGAATTGGGCCAGGTGAGGGTATTCCCTCAAAGGCCCAGTCCTCTGTTCTTAACGCTACCTCGCTAATGCGGGAAATGGCGAATAGTTTGAAAGAAAAAGAAAATATATATATATATATATATATATATATATATATATATATATATATTTTTTTTTTTTTTTTTTTTTCATACTATTCGCCATTTCCCGCATTAGCGAGGTAGCGCTAAGAATAGAGGACTGTGCCTTTGAAGGAATATCCTCACCTGGCCCCCTTCTCTGTTCCTTCTTTTGAAAAATAAAAAAAAAAAACGAGAGGGGAGGATTTCCAGCCCCCCGCTCCCCTCCCTTTTAGTCGCCTTCTACGACACGCAGGGAATACGCGGGAAGTATTCTTTCTCCTCTATCCCCGGGGATAAATATATATATATATATATATATATATATATATATATATATATATATATATATATATATATATATATATATATATATATATATATATATATATATATATATATATATATATAAATATATATATATATATATATATATATATATATATATATATATATATATATATATATATATATATATATATTATCTATTTATTCTACATTGTCGCTGTCTCCCGCGTCAGCGAGGTAGCGCAAGGAAACAGACGAGAGAATGGCCCAACCCGCCCACATACACATACACATACACATACACATACACACGTCCACACACGCAAATATACATACCTATACATCTCAATGTACACATATATATACACACACGGACATATGCATATATACACATGTACATAATTCATACTGTCTGCCCTTATTTGTTCCCATCGCCACCTCGCCACACATGGAATAACAACCCCCTCCCCCCTCATGTGTGCGAAGCAGCGCTAGGAAAAGACACCAAAGGCCCCATTCGTTCACACTCAGTCTCTAGCTGTCATGTAATAATGCACCGAAACCACAGCTCCCTTTCCACATCCAGGCCCCACACACTTTCCCTGGTTTACCCCAGACGCTTCACATGCCCTGGTTCAATCCATGACAGCGCGTCGACCCCGGTATACCACATCGTTACAATTCACTCTATTCCTTGCACGCCTTTCACCATCCTGCATGTTCAGGCCCCGATCACTCAAAATCTTTTTCACTCCATCTTTCCACCTCCAATTTGGTCTCCCACTTCTCGTTCCCTCCACCTCTGACACATATGTCCTCTTTGTCAATCTTTCCCCACTCATTCTCTCCATGTGGACAAACCATTTCAAAACACCCTCTTCTGCTCTCTCAACCACACTCTTTTTATTTCCACACAACTCTCTCACCCTTACATTACTTACTCGATCAAACCACCTCACACCACATATTGTCCTCAAACATCTCATTTCCAGCACATCCACCCTCCTGCGAACAACTCTATCCATAGCCCACGCCTCGCAACCATACAACATTGTTGGAACCACTATTCCTTCAAACATACCCATTTTTGCTTTCCGAGATAATGTTCTCGACTTCCAAACATTCTTCACGGCTCCCAGAATTTTCGTCCCCTCCCCACCCTATGATTCACTTCCGCTTCCAGGTTCCATCCGCTACCAGATCCACTCCCAGATATCTAAAACACTTTACTTCCTCCAGTTTTTCTCCATTAAAACTTACCTCCCAATTGACTTGACCCTCAACCCTACTGTACCTAATAACCTTGCTCTTATTCACATTTACTCTTAACTTTCTTCTTTCACACACTTTACCAAACTCAGTCACCAGCTTCGGCAGTTTCTTACATGAATCAGCCACCAGCGCTGTATCATCAGCGAACAACAACTGACTCACTTCCCAAGCTCTCTCATCCACAACAGACTGCATACTTGCCCCACTTTCCAAAACTCTTGCATTCACCTCCCTAACCACCCCATCCATAAACAAATTAAACAACCATGGAGACATCACACATCTCTTCCTACCCGTACACATGCCTTACATCCTCGATAAAAACTTTTCACTGCTTCTAACAACTTGCCTCCCACACCATATATTCTTAAAACCTTCCACAGAGCATCTCTATCAACTCTATCATATGCCTTCTCCAGATCCATAAATGCTACATACAAATCCATTTGTTTTTCTAAGTATTTCTCACATACGTTCTTCAAAGCAAACACCTGATCCACACATCCTCTACCACTTCTGAAACCACACTGCTCTTCCCCAATCTGATGCTCTGTACATGCCTTCACCCTCTCAATCAATATCCTCCCATATACTTTACCAGGAATACTCAACAAACTTATACCTCTGTAATTTGAGCACTCACTCTTATCCCCTTTGCCTTTGTACAATGGCACTATGCAAGCATTCCGCCAGTCCTCAGGCACCTCAAAATGAATCATACATACATTAAATAACCTTACCAACCAGTCAACAATACAGTCAACCCCTTTTTTAATAAATTCCACTGCAATACCATCCAATATATATTTATACATATATATATGTATATATATATATATATATATATATATATATATATATATATATATATATATATATATATATATATATATATTCCCTGGGGATAGGGGAGAAAGAATACTTCCCACGTATTCCCTGCGTATCGTAGAAGGCGACTAAAAGGGGAGGGAGCGGGGGGCTGGAAATCCTCCCCTCTCGTTTTTTTTTTTTTTTAATTTTCCAAAAGAAGGAACAGAGAAGGGGGCCAGGTGAGGGTATTCCCTCAAAGGCCCAGTCCTCTTTCCTTAACGCTACCTCGCTAATGCGGGAAATGGCGAATAGTTTGAAAGAAAGATATATATATATATATATATATATATATATATATATATATATATATATATATATATATATATATATATATATATATATATATATATATATATATATAAATATATGAAGTGAAGTGTTTTAGATATCTGGGAGTGGATCTGGCAGCGGATGGAACCATGGAAGCGGAAGTGAATCATAGGGTGGGGGAGGGGGCGAAAATTCTGGGAGCCTTGAAGAATGTTTGGAAGTCGAGAACATTATCTCGGAAAGCAGAAATGGGTATGTTTGAAGGAATAGTGGTTTCAACAATGTTGTATGGTTGCGAGGTGTGGGCTATGGATGGAGTTGTGCGCAGGAGGGTGGATGTGCTGGAAATGAGATGTTTGAGGACAATATGTGGTGTGAGGTGGTTTGATCGAGTAAGTAATGTAAGGGTGAGAGAGATGTGTGGAAATAAAAAGAGTGTGGTTGAGAGAGCAGAAGAGGGTGTTTTGAAATGGTTTGGTCACATGGAGAGAATGAGTGGGGAAATATTGACCAAGAGGATATATGTGTCAGAGGTGGAGGGAACGAGGAGGAGTGGAAGACCAAATTGGAGGTGGAAAGTTGGAGTGAAAAAGATTTTGAGTGATCGGGGCCTGAACATGCAGGAGGGTGAAAGGCGTGCAAGGAATAGAGTGAATTGGAACGATGTGGTATACCGGGGTCGACGTGCTGTCAATGGATTGAACCAGGGCATGTGAAGCGTCTGGGGGTAAACCATGCAAAGTGTGTGGGGCCTGGATGTGGAAAGGGAGCTGTGGTTTCGGTTCATTATTACATGACAGCTAGAGACTGAGTGTGAACGAATGGGGCCTTTGGTGTTTTTCCTAGCGTTACCTCGCACACATGAGGGGGGGGGGGGTTGTTATTCCATGTGTAGCGAGGTGGCGTTGGGAACGAATAAAGGCAGACAATATGAATTATGTACATGTATATGTCTGTGTGTGTATATATATGTGTACATTGACATGTATAGGTATGTATATTGTGCGTGTGTGGACATGTATGTGTATACATGTGTATGTGGTGCGGGTTGGGCCATTCTTTCGTCTGTTTCCTTGCGCTACCTCGCTGACGCGGGAGACAGCGACAAAGCAAAATAAATAAATAAATAAAATAAATATATATATATATATATATATATATATATATATATATATATATATATATATATATATATATATATATATGGGTATGTATGAAGGAATAGTGGTTCCAACAATGTTGTATGGTTGCGAGGGGTGGACTATGGATAGAGTTGTGCGCAGGAGGATGGATGTGCTGGAAATGAGATGTTTGAGGACAATGTGTGGTGTGAGGTGGTTTGATCGAGTGAGTAACGTAAGGGTAAGAGAGATGTGTGGAAATAAAAAGAGCGTGGTTGAGAGAGCAGAAGAGGGTGTTTTGAAGTGGTTTGGGCACATGGAGAGGATGAGTGAGGAAAGATTGACCAAGAGGATATATGTATCGGAGGTGGAGGGAACAAGGAGAAGAGGGAGACCAAATTGGAGGTGGAAAGATGGAGTGAAAAAGATTTTGTGTGATCGGGGCCTGAACATGCAGGAGGGTGAAAGGAGGGCAAGGAATAGAGTGAATTGGAGCGATGTGGTATACCGGGGTTGACGTGCTGTCAGTGGATTGAATCAAGGCATGTGAAGCGTCTGGGGTAAGCCATGGAAAGCTGTGTAGGTATGTATATTTGCGTGTGTGGACGTATGTATATACATGTGTATGGGGGGGTTGGGCCATTTCTTTCGTCTGTTTCCTTGCGCTACCTCGCAAACGCGGGAGACAGCGACAAAGTATAATAAAAAAAAATAAATATATATATATATATATATATATATATATATATATTTGATGGAAGGACAATGCGGGTGTTACCGGACTAACCCTTCGGTGAGGCTGTATGCCATCGTCAGTCGACCAGTGGGAGAGGAGTACAGCCTCGTCGAAGAAGCCCTCACTGCATCACCTACCCTGCTCCTGATTGTGGCGCAGCTTCAATTGCTCTCGAGAGTCAATGGGTTATGAATGTGTAAAAGCTAAAGGCATGAAAGACACAATGCATCCTCTCTCACAATAAAGCATACTGGAAAGCTAGGAAAACATTTTATGCTTCTGGTAACAAATATGTGACAAATAAGGATAAATCGATATGTTTACTGTTGTCCTATTCTCCCAACTTAGATCATCTAAGACATGTTCTTAACAAACAGTTCTTGTAATGTTGCATTCCGGTACAATAACACCATCAGTAAGGGCGCCCTGCTGTCAATGGATTGAACCAGGGCATGTGAATTGTCTGGGGTAAACCATGGAAAGGTGTGTGGGGCCTGGATAGGGAGCTGTGGTTTCGGTGCATTACACATGACAGCTAGAGACTGAACGAATGTGGTGGCCTTTGTTGTCCGTTTTCCTGGCGCTACCTCGCCATTACTGCTATTATAAATATCATCACTGATATCATCATAATCATTATCTATTTATCATTATTATTAATTTTGATATCATCATTCCTGATATTACTAATATTATCATTATTGATATTACTATTATCATCATCATTTACCATATATACATGTATATTAATATGTTATTGATATCATTATTCTTTTCATTATCATTATCGTCATCATTATTGATATCATTAATATTAGTATCATAATTATCATTATTACTATCATGACCTCTTGTGGGGCCCTCAGCTGCCCCCATCCCCCCCAGACACTACACCCTGACCATGTCATCCTCCCTCGCCACTGACAAAGGCATTTTACCATGGATGACTTACTGTCCATGCTGGGATATAGCCATGGATGACTGTCCGTGGTGGGATATAGCCATGGATGACTGTCCGTGGTGGGATATAGCCATGGATGACTGTCCATGCTGGGATATAGCCATGGATGACTGTCCGTGGTGGGATATAGCCATGGATGACTGTCCGTGGTGGGATATAGCCATGGATGACTGTCCGTGGTGGGATATAGCCATGGATGACTGTCCATGCTGGGATATAGCCATGGATGACTGTCCATGCTGGGATATAGCTATGGATGACTGTCCGTTGTGGGATATAGCCATGGATGACTGTCAATGGTGGGATATAGCCATGGATGACTGTCCATGATGGGATATAGCCATGGATGACTGTCCATGGTGGGATATAGCTATGGATGACTGTTCGTTGTGGGATAGAGCCATGGATGACTGTCCATGGTGGGATATAGCCATGGATGACTGTCCATGCTGGGATATAGCCATGGATGACTGACCATGGTGGGATATAGCCATGGATGACTGTCCGTGGTGGGATATAGCCATGGATGACTGTCCATGGTGGGATATAGCCATGGATGACTGTCCATGGTGGGATATAGCCATGGATGACTGTCCATGGTGGGATATAGCCATGGATGACTGTACATGGTGGGATATAGCCATGGATGATTGTCCATGGTGGGATATAGCCATGGATGACTGTCAATCGTGGGATATAGCCATGGATGACTGACCATGGTGGGATATAGCCATGGATGACTTACTGTCCATGCTGGGATATAACCATGGATGACTTACTGTCCATGGTGGGATATAGCCATGGATGACTGTCCGTGGTGGGATATAGCCATGGATGACTGTCCATGGTGGGATATAGCCATGGATGACTGTCCATGCTGGGATATAGCTATGGATGACTGTCCGTTGTGGGATATAGCCATGGATGACTGTCCATGGTGGGATATAGCCATGGATGACTGTCCATGATGGGATATAGCCATGGATGACTGTCCATGGTGGGATATAGCTATGGATGACTGTTCGTTGTGGGATATAGCCATGGATGACTGTCCATGGTGGGATATAGCCATGGATGACTGTCCATGGTGGGATATAGCCATGGATGACTGACCATGGTGGGATATAGCCATGGATGACTGTCCATGGTGGGATATAGCCATGGATGAATGTCCATGGTGGGATACAGCCATGGATGACTGTCCATAGTGGGATATAGCCATGGATGACTGTCCATGGTGGGATATAGCCATGGATGACTGTCCATGGTGGGATATAGCCATGGATGATTGTCCATGGTGGGATATAGCCATGGATGACTGTCCATGGTGGGATATAGCCATGGATGACTGTCCATGGTGGGATATAGCCATGGATGACTGTCCATGGTGGGATACAGCCATGGATGACTGTCCATGGTGGGATATAGCCATGGATGACTGTCCATGGTGGGATATAGCCATGGATGACTGTCCATGGTGGGATATAGCCATGGATGACTGTCCATGGTGGGATATAGCCATGGATGACTGTCCATGGTGGGATATAGCCATGGATGACTGTCAATGGTGGGATATAGCCATGGATGATTGTCCATGGTGGGATATAGCCATGGATGACTGTGCATGGTGAGATATAGCCATGGATGACTGTCCATGGTGGGATATAGCCATGGATGACTGTCCATGGTGGGATATAGGCATGGATGAATTGGATGACTGAATGAGATAGTAATTTACAATTGATCTTGATATCATAATAAATAAATATATACAATACTAACATGGCATAACCTCACACATTCCCGGAGAGAGTTGGGTCACCAGACTCGACAGCCTTCATTGGGTCATCAGTCAAGACGCCAGAACCCCTCGGTATCCTCCGCCCAGTCATCACCACCAGAACCCCTCGCTTTCCTCCGCCCAGTCATCACCACCAGAACCCCTCGCTCTCCTCCGCCCAGTCATCACCACCGGAACCCCTCGCTCTCCTCCGCCCAGTCATCACCACCAGAACCCCTCGGTATCCTCCGCCCAGTCATCACCACAAGAACCCCTCGCTCTCCTCCGCCAGTCATCACCACCAGAACCCCTCGCTCTCCTCCGCCCAGTCATCACCACCAGAACCCCTCGCTCTCCTCCGCTCAGTCATCACCACCAGAACCCCTCGCTCTCCTCCGCTCAGTCATCACCACCAGAACCCCTCGCTCTCCTCCGCCCAGTCATCACCACCAGAACCCCTCGCTCTCCTCCGCTCAGTCATCACCACCAGAACCCCTCGCTCTCCTCCGCTCAGTCATCACCACCAGAACCCCTCGCTCTCCTCCGCTCAGTCATCACCACCAGAACCCCTCGCTCTCCTCCGCTCAGTCATCACCACCAGAACCCCTCGCTATCCTCCGCTCAGTCATCACCACCAGAACCCCTCGCTATCCTCCGCTCAGTCATCACCACCAGAACCCCTCGCTATCCTCCGCCCAGTCATCACCACCAGAACCCCTCGCTCTCCTCCGCTCAGTCATCACCACCAGAACCCCTCGCTCTCCTCCGCTCAGTCATCACCACCAGAACCCCTCGCTCTCCTCCGCCCAGTCATCACCACCAGAACCCCTCGCTCTCCTCCGCCCAGTCATCACCACCAGAACCCCTCGCTCTCCTCCGCCCAGTCATCACCACCAGAACCCCTCGCTCTCCTCCGCCCAGTCATCACCACCAGAACCCCTCGCTCTCCTCCGCCCAGTCATCACCAGACAAATACAGCTGTAATACTCACGCACACTACCATATAATTTTTTCATAGGAATTTATGACATTTGAACTGGTGAGTTTTACAATAATGCATGTTCCACGGGCCTCACTGTTCCCACCACGGGCTACTGTTCATCACCATGTTTGAACACGTAAGAGCTGATGTGTTGTTTGACACGTTGTAGAATGAGTGTTGACGGACTCCATATAACTCCTGCCAGTGTGACCTGAGGGGTCACACTGGCCCAGCATCGTCACACTGTTCACTAAGTGTGTCGTAGTGTGTCACACTGGCCAGCATCGTCACACTGTTCACTAGAGTGTGTCGTAATTGTGTCACACTGGCCAGCATCGTCACACAGTTCACTAGAGTGTGTCGAGTGTGTCAACACTGGCCAGCATCGTCACACTGTTCACTAGAGTGTGTCGTAGTGGTCACACATGCTCAGCATCGTCACACTGTTCACTAGAGTGTGTCGTAGTGGGGTGTCACACTTGGCCAGCATCGGTCCACACTGTTTCACTAGAGGTGTCGTAATGTGTCACACTGCCAGCATCGACACACTGAGTTCACTCGAGTGTAGTCGTAGTGTGTCACACTGTAGGCCCGCACGTCATCACTGTTCACTAGAGTGGTCGAAGAGTGTCACACTGGCCCGCATCGTCCACACTTTTCACATAGATGTGGTCGTAGTGGTGTCCACACTGGCCAGCATCGTTCACACTGTTCACTAGAGTGGTGACGTATAGTGTCACACTGGCCATTCCATCGTCCACTGTTCACTAGAGTGTGGTCGTAGTTGTCACACACAGGCTCACCATCGTCCACACTGTTCCAAACTAGAGTGTGTCGTAGTGAGGTCATAAGACTCATAGCCCAACACTACTACAGATGGACGTACAACGTTTTATAGTAATAAATCTAACAAGGTCGCCTGATCTTCATTGAGGACCACAAGACGAAGATGGACCTGATTATCCCTTCCCTAACAACACAACCTTATATATGTGCAGTGACGTAAAACCCCAACGAGTCCCACACAGCCACGGTCACATCTACTTCATATTTCTCTGTCTGGTGTGGCAGCTAGTCATACAAGCCTACGTCCCTGGTGTTGGCAGCATCATACAAGTCTACGTCTGGTGTTGGTCCAGCAGTCATACAATCCTACGTCTGGTGTTGGCAGCAGTCATACAAGGCCTACGATCTGGGTGGCATCAGTCATACAAGCCTACGTCTGGTGTTGGCAAGCAAACATACAAGTCTACGTCTGGTGTTGGCAGCAGTCCATAACAAGCTACGTCTGGTGTTGGCAGCAGTCATATCAAGGCCTAACGTCCTGGTGTTGGCAGGCATTCATACAAGTCTACGTCTGGTTGGCAGCAGTCTACCAACCTACTTTCTGGTGGTTGTCAGCAGTCATACAAGGCCACGTCTGGTGTTGGCAAGCAGTCATACAACCTACGTCCGGGTGTTGGGCAGCAGTCATTACAAGCCTACGTCTGGTGTATGGCAGCAGTCATAAAAGCCTACGTCTGGTTGTTGGCAGCAGTCATACAAGCCTACGTCTGGTGTTGGCAGAGAAGCCACCTGACACACGCTTGGCGCTACGGCTCCAGTGGACGTTAAGGCGGAACCCCCACGGCCGGCTACGTGCTCCATCACCCGAACCTCAATGCAGTGAAGATACGTCTTTATTGCATTGCTGACACAGTGTTGCTTGTAAGGGAACACACCGGCGTGCCACCACCGAGTAGTGTTGTCATCACATCCACGCGTCTCCAGCAAGGTCAGCCATCCTGCCAACACCACCGTGTAGTGTTGTCATCACATCCACGCGTCTCCAGCAAGGTCAGCCATCCTGCCAACACCACCGTGGAGTGTTGTCATCACATCCACGCGTCTCCAGCAAGGTCAGCCATCCTGCCAACACCACCGTGTAGTGTTGTCATCACATCCACGCGTCTCCAGCAAGGTCAGCCATCCTGCCAACACCACCGTGGAGTGTTGTCATCACATCCACGCGTCTCCAGCAAGGTCAGCCATCCTGCCAACACCACCGTGGAGTGTTGTCATCACATCCACGCGTCTCCAGCAAGGTCAGCCATCCTGCCAACACCACCGTGTAGTGTTGTCATCACATCCACGCGTCTCCAGCAAGGTCAGCCATCCTGCCAACACCACCGTGGAGTGTTGTCATCACATCCACGCGTCTCCAGCAAGGTCAGCCATCCTGCCAACACCACCGTGGAGTGTTGTCATCACATCCACGCGTCTCCAGCAAGGTCAGCCATCCTGCCAACACCACCGTGTAGTGTTGTCATCACATCCACGCGTCTCCAGCAAGGTCAGCCATCCTGCCAACACCACCGTGTAGTGTTGTCATCACATCCACGCGTCTCCAGCAAGGTCAGCCATCCTGCCAACACCACCGTGTAGTGTTGTCATCACATCCACGCGTCTCCAGCAAGGTCAGCCATCCTGCCAACACCACCGTGTAGTGTTGTCATCACATCCACGCGTCTCCAGCAAGGTCAGCCATCCTGCCAACACCACCGTGTAGTGTTGTCATCACATCCACGCGTCTCCAGCAAGGTCAGCCATCCTGCCAACACCACCGTGTAGTGTTGTCATCACATCCACGCGTCTCCAGCAAGGTCAGCCATCCTGCCAACACCACCGTGTAGTGTTGTCATCACATCCACGCGTCTCCAGCAAGGTCAGCCATCCTGCCAACACCACCGTGTAGTGTTGTCATCACATCCACGCGTCTCCAGCAAGGTCAGCCATCCTGCCAACACCACCGTGTAGTGTTGTCATCACATCCACGCGTCTCCAGCAAGGTCAGCCATCCTGCCAACACCACCGTGTAGTGTTGTCATCACATCCACGCGTCTCCAGCAAGGTCAGCCATCCTGCCAACACCACCGTGTAGTGTTGTCATCACATCCACGCGTCTCCAGCAAGGTCAGCCATCCTGCCAACACCACCGTGGAGTGTTGTCATCACATCCACGCGTCTCCAGCAAGGTCAGCCATCCTGCCAACACCACCGTGTAGTGTTGTCATCACATCCACGCGTCTCCAGCAAGGTCAGCCATCCTGCCAACACCACCGTGTAGTGTTGTCATCACATCCACGCGTCTCCAGCAAGGTCAGCCATCCTGCCAACACCACCGTGTAGTGTTGTCATCACATCCACGCGTCTCCAGCAAGGTCAGCCATCCTGCCAACACCACCGTGGAGTGTTGTCATCACATCCACGCGTCTCCAGCAAGGTCAGCCATCCTGCCAACACCACCGTGTAGTGTTGTCATCACATCCACGCGTCTCCAGCAAGGTCAGCCATCCTGCCAACACCACCGTGTAGTGTTGTCATCACATCCACGCGTCTCCAGCAAGGTCAGCCATCCTGCCAACACCACCGTGGAGTGTTGTCATCACATCCACGCGTCTCCAGCAAGGTCAGCCATCCTGCCAACACCACCGTGTAGTGTTGTCATCACATCCACGCGTCTCCAGCAAGGTCAGCCATCCTGCCAACACCACCGTGGAGTGTTGTCATCACATCCACGCGTCTCCAGCAAGGTCAGCCATCCTGCCAACACCACCGTGGAGTGTTGTCATCACATCCACGCGTCTCCAGCAAGGTCAGCCATCCTGCCAACACCACCGTGGAGTGTTGTCATCACATCCACGCGTCTCCAGCAAGGTCAGCCATCCTGCCAACACCACCGTGGAGTGTTGTCATCACATCCACGAGTCTCCAGCAACGTGTCAGCCAATCCTGCCAACACACCGTGGAGTGTTGTCATCACATCAGCGTCTCCAGCAAGGTCAGCCATTCCTGCCAACACCACCGTGGAGTGTTTGTCATCACATCACGAGTCTCCAGCAAGGTCAGCCATCCTGCCAACACCACCGTTTAGTGTTGTCATACATCCCACGAGTCTTCAGCAAGGTCAGCGATCCTGCCAACACCAACGTGGAATTTGTCACACTCCACGCGTCTCACAGCAAGGTTCAGCCATCCTGCCAACACCACCGTGTAGGTGTTGTCATTTCACATCCGAGTTCTCCAGCAAGGTCAGCCATCCTGCCAACACACCGTGTAGTGTTGTCATCACATCCACGGTGTCTCCAGCAAGGTACAGCCATCTGCCACACCACCGTGGAGTGTGTTTCCCATCACGTGTCTCAGCAAGGTCAGCCATCCTGCCAACACCACCGTGGAGTGTTGTCATCACATCACGAGTCTCCAGCAAGGTCAGCCATCCTGCCAACACCACCGTGGAGTGTTGTCATCAACATCCAGGCGTTTCTCCAGCATGGTCAGCCATCCTGCCAACAACACCGTGGAGTGTTGTCATCAACATCCACGAGTCTCCAGCTAAGGTAGCCATCCTGCCAATCACCACCGTGTTAGTGTTGTCATAACATCCACGAGTCTTCAGCAGGTCCAGCGATCTGCCAACACCAATCGTGGGAGTGTTGTCATCACATCCAACGGTCTCCTGGCAAGGTTCAGCCATCCTGCCAACACACGGTTAGTGGTTGTCATCACATCCACCGAGTCTCCAGCAAGGTCATGCCATCCTGCCAACACCAACGTGAGTGTTGTCATCACATCCACGAGTCTCCAGCAAGGTCAGCCATCCTGCAACACCACCGTTGTGAGTGATGTCATCACAATCACGAGTACTCCAGGTCAGCAAGGTTCAAGCTATCCTGCCAACACCAACGTGGAGTGTTGTCATCACATCCACGAGTCTCCAGCAAGGTCACCATCCTGCCAACACCAACGTGTAGTGTTGTCATCACATCCACGAGTTCCAGCAAAGGTCAAGCCAACCTGCAACACCACTTGGAGTGTTGTAATCACATCCACGAGTCTCCAGCAAGGTCAGCCATCCTGCCAACACCAACGTTGTGAGGGAGGTCATCTGGTCGACCACTCCAGAGAACCACTTCAGCCAGCATTAGCTAGACAGACGTCATCTAACACAGGTTCATCATGTCATTATGACCAAATCTCTCTCTCTTGACAAGGACTCATCACATAAGGAACTCGTAAGACATTTTCGTTCTTCGCCATTTTCTCTCTATGGACA
>NW_027264856.1:0-6769 GCF_036320965.1 Panulirus ornatus
TCTAGCAGCGGATGGAACAATCGAAGCGGAAGTGAATCACAGGGTTAGAAGGGGGCGAAAATCCTCGGATCCTTGAAGAATGTGTGCAATTCGAGAACATTATCTCCGATAGTAAAAATGGATATGTTTGAAGGAATAGTGGTTCCAACAATATTGTATGGCTGCGAGGGATGGCTATGGATAGAGTTGTGCGCAGGAGGGTGGATGTGCTGGAAATGAGATGTTGAGGACAATATGTGGTGTGAGGTGGTTTGATCGAGTAAGTAATAAAAGGTTAACGAGATATGTGTGGAAATAAAAGAGTGTGGTTGAGAGAGCAGAAGAGGGTGTTTTGAAGTGGTTTGGTCACATGGAGAGAATGAGTGAGGAAAGATTGACCGAGAGGATATATGTGTCAGAGGTGGAGGGAACGAGGAGAAGTGGGACACCAAATTGGAGGTGGGAAGATGGAGTGAAAAAGATTTTGAGTGATCGGGGCCTGAACATGAAGGAGGGTGAAAGACGTGCAAGGAATAGAGTGAATTGGATCGATGTGGTATACCGGGGTCGACGTGCTGTCAATGGATTGAACCAGGGCATATGAAGCGTCTGGGGTAATCCATGGAAACTTCTGTTGGGCCTGGATGTGGAAAGGGAGCTGTGGTTTCGTGCATTATTACATGACAGATAGAGACTGAGTGTGAACGAATGTGGCGTTTGTTGTCTTTTCCTAGCGCTACCTAGCACATATGAGGGGGGAGGGGGTTGTTATTCCACCCCCATACACATGTATATACATACACGTCCACAAACGCAAATATACATACCTATACATCTCAATGTACATAAATATATACATACACAAAAAGACATACATATATACCCATGCACACAATTCACACTGTCTGCCTTTATTCATTCCCATCACCATCTCGCCACACATGTAATACCATCCCCCTCTCCCCTCCGTGTGCGAGGTAGCGCTAGGAAAAGACAACAAACGCCACATTCGTTCACACTCCAGTCTCTAGCTGTCATGCAATAATGCCAGAAACCACAGCTCCCTTTCCACATCCATGCCCCACCCAACTTTCCATGGTTTACCCCAGACGGTTCACAGCCCTGATTCAATCCACTGACAGCACGTCTACCCCGGTATACCATATCCATCCAGTTCACTCTATTCCTTGCCCGCCTTTCACCCTCCTGCATGTTCAGGCCCCGATCACTTAAAATCTTTTTCACTCCATCTTTCCACCTCCAATTTGGTCCCCCACTTCTCCTCGTTCCCTCCACCTCCGACACATATATCCTCTTGGTCAATCTTTCCTCACTCATTTTCTCCATGTGCCGACACCATTTCAAAACACCCTCTTCTGCTCTCTCAACCATGCTCTTTTTATTTCCACATATCTCTCTTACCCTTACATTACTTACTCGATCAAACCACCTCACACCACACATTGTCTTCAAACATATCATTTCCAGCACATCCACCCTCCTGCGCACAACTCTATCCATAGCCAACGCCACTCAACAATACAACATTGTTGGAACCACTATTCCTTCAAACATAGCCATTTTTGCTTTCCGAGATAATGTTCTCGACTTCCAAACATTATTCAAGACTCCCAGAATGTTCGCCCCCTCCCCCACCCTATGATTTACTTCCGCTTCCATGGTTCCATCCGCTTCCAGATCCACTCCTAGATATCTAAAACACTGTACTTCCTCCAGTTTTTCTGCATTCAAGATTACCTCCCAATTGACTTGACCCTCAAACCTATTGTACTTAATAACCTTGCTCTTATTCACATTTACTCTTAACTTTCTTCTTTCACACACTTTACGAAACTCAGTCACCAGCTTCTGCAGTTTCTCACATGAATCAGCCACCAGCGCTATATCATTAGCGAACAACAATTGACTCACTTCCCAAGCTCTATCATCCACAACAGGCTTCATACTTGCCCCTCTTTCCAAAACACTTGCATTCACCTCCCTAACAACCCCATTCATAAACAAACTAAATAGCCATGGAGACATCACACACCCCTGCCGCAAACCTACATTAACTGAGAACTAACCACTTTCCTCTCTTCCTACACGTACACATGCCTTACATCCTCGATAAAAACTTTTCACTGCTTCTAACAACTTACCTCCCACACCATATATTCTTAATACCTTCCACAGAGCATCTTTATCAACTCTATCATATGCCTTCTCCAGATCCATAAATGCTACATACAAATCCATTTGCTTTTCTAAGTATTTCTCACATATATTCTTCAAAGCAAACACCTGATCCACACATCCTCTACCACTTCTAAAGCCACACTGGTCTTCACCAATCTGTTGCTCTCTACATGCCTTCACCCTCTCAATCAATACCCTCCCATATAATTTACCAGGAATACTCAACAAACTTATACCTCTGTAATTTGAGCACTCACTCTTGCCCCCTTTGCCTTTGTACAATGGCACTATGCACGCATTCCGCGAATCCTGAGGCACCTCACCATGAGTCATATATACGTTAAATAACCTTACCAACCAGTCAATAATACAATCACCCCCTTTTTTAATAGATTCCACTGCAATACCATCCAAACCTGCTGCCTTGCCGGCTTTCATCTTCCGCAAAGCTTTTACTACCTCTTCTCTGTTTACCAAATCATTTTCCCTAACCCTCTCACTTTGCACACCACCTCGACCAAAACACCCTATATCTGCCACTCTATCATCAAACTCATTCAACAAACCTTCAAAATACTCACTCCATCTCCTTCTAACATCACCACTACTTGTTATCACCTCCCCATTAGCTCCCTTCACTGAAGTTCCCATTTGCTCCCTTGTCTTACGCACTTTATTTACCTCCTTAAAGAACATCTTTTTATTCTCACTAAAATTTAATGATACTCTCTCACCCCAACTCTCATTTGCCCTCTTTTTCACCTCTCGCACCTTTCTCTTGACCTCCTGTCTCTTTCGTCTATACATCTCCAACTCAATTGCATTTTTTCCCTGCAAAAATCGTCCAAATGCCTCTCTCTTCTCTTTCACTAAAAATCTTACTTCTTCATCCCACCACTCACTACCCTTTCTAATCAACACACCACCCACGCTTCTCATGCCACAAGCATCTTTTGCGTAATCCATCACTGATTCCCTAAATACATCCCATTCCTCCCCCACTCCCCTTACTTCCTTTGTTCTCACCTTTTTCCATTCTGTACTCAGTCTCTCATGGTACCTCCTCACACAAGTCTCCTTCCCAAGCTCACTTACTCTCCCCACCCTCTTCACGCCAACATTTACTCTTCTTTTCTGAAAACCCATACAAATCTTCACTTTAGCCTCCACAAGATAATGATCAGACATCCCTCTAGTTGCACCTCTCAGCACATTAACATCCAAAAGTCTCTCTTTCGCGCGCCTGTCAATTAACACGTAATCCAATAACGCTCTCTGGCCATCTCTCCTACTTACATACGTATACTTACTTATATCTTAATTTTCAAACCAGCTATTCCCAATCACCAGTCCTTTTTCAGCACATAAATCTACAAGCTCTTCACCATTTCCATTTACAACACTGAACACCCCATGTATACCAATTATTCCCTCAACTGCCACATTACACAACTTTGCATTGAAATCACCCATCTCTATAAATCGGTCTTGTGCATCAAAACCACAAAACACACTCATTCAGATGCACCCAAAACACTTGCCTTTCATGATCTTTCTTCTCATGCCCAGGTACATATGCACCAATAATCACCCATCTCTCTCCATCAAGCTTCAGTTTTACCCATATTAATCGAGAATTTACTTTCTTACATTCTATCACATACTCTCACAACTCCTGTTTCAGGAGTAGTGCTACTCCTTCCCTTGCTCTCGTCCTCTCACTAACCCTTACTTTACTCCCAAGACAATCCCAAACCACTCTTCCCCTTTGTCCTTGAGCTTCGTTTCACGCAGAACCAAAACTTCCAGGTTCCTATCCTCAAACATACTATCTATCTCTCCTTTTTTCACATCTTGTTTACATCCACACACATTTAGACACCCCAATCTGAGTCTATATATATATATATATATATATATATATATATATATATATATATATATATATATATATATATATATATATATATATATATATATATATATATATATATATATATAAATATATATATATATATATATATATATATATATATATATATATATATATATATATATATATATATATATATATATATATATATATATATATATATATATATATATATATATATATATATATATATATGTGTGTGTATGTACGTGTAGGAAGAGAGGAAAGTGATTTGTTCTCAGTGCATGTAGGTTTGCTGCAGGGGTGTGTGATGTCGCCATGGTTGTTTAATTTGTTTATGGATGGGGTTGTTAGGGAGGTAAATGCAAGAGTTTTGGAAAGAGGGGCAAGTATGCAGTCTGTTGGGGATGAGAGAGCTTGGGAAGTGAGTATGTTGTTGTTCGCTGATGATACAGCGCTTGTGACTGATTCAAGTGAGAAAATGCAGAAACTGGTGACTGAGTCGCGTAAAGCGTGTGAAAGAAGAAAGTTAAAAGTAAATGTGAATAACAGTAAGGTTATTAGGTACAGCAGGGTTGAGGGTCAAGTCAACTGGGAGGTAAGTTTAAATGGAGAAAAACTGGAGGAAGTAAAGTGTTTTAGATATCTGGGAGTGGATCTGGTAGCGGATGGAACAATGGAAGCGGAAGTGAATCATAGGGTGTAGGAGGGGGCGAAAATCCTGGGAGCCTTGAAGAATGTGTGGAAGTCGAGAACATTATCTCCGAAAGCAAAAATGGATATGTTTGAAGGAATAGTGGTTTCAAAAATGTTGTATGGTTGCGAGGCGTGGGCTATGGATAGAGTTGTGCGCCGGAGTGTGGATATGCTGGAAATTTGATGTTTGAGGACAATATGTGGTGTGAGGTGGTTTGATCGAGTAATTAATGTAAGGATAAGAGAGATGTGTGGAAATAAAAAGAGCATGGTTGAGAGAGCAGAAGAGGATGTTTTGAATTGGTTTGGGCACATGGAGAGAATGAGTGAGGAAAGACTGACAAAGAGGATATATATGTCGGAGGTGGAGGGAACGAGGAGAAGTGGGAGACCAAATTGGAGGTGGAAAGATGGAGTGAAAAAGATTTTGAGTGATCGGGGCCTGAACTTGCAGGAGGGTGAAAGGAGGGGAAGGAATAGAGTGAATTGGAGCGATGTGGTATACCGGGGTTGACGTGCTGTCAGTGGATTGAATCAAGGCATGTGAAGCGTCTGGGGTAAACCATGGAAAGCTGTGTAGGTATGTATATTTGCGTGTGTGGACGTATGTATATACATGTGTATGGGGGGGTTGGGCCATTTCTTTCGTCTGTTTCCTTGCGCTACCTCGCAAACGCGGGAGACAGGGACAAAGTATAATAATAATAATATATATATATATATATATATATATATATATATATATATATATATATATATATATATATATATATATATATATATTATATTGTTTTATTATTTTGCTTTGTCGCTGTCTCCCTTGTTTGCTATGTAGCGCAAGGAAACAGACGAAAGAAACGGCCCAACCCACCCCCATACACATGTATATTCATACACGTCCACACACGCAAATATACATATCTATACATCTCAATGTACACATATATATACACACACAGACTCATACATATATACCCATGCACACAATTCACACTGTCTGCCTTTATTCATTCCCATCGCCTCCTCGCCACACATGGAATACCATCCCCCTCCCCCCTCAAATCTGCGAGGTATCGCTAGGAAAAGACAACAAAGGCCCCATTCGTACACACTCAGTCTCTAGCTGTCATGCAATAATGCCCGAAACCACAGCTCCCTTTCCACATCCAGGCCCCACACAACTTTTCATGGATTACCCCAGACCCTTCACATGCCCTGATTCAATCCACTGACAGCACGTCAACCCCGGTATACCAAATCGATCCAATTTACTCTATTCCTTGCCCTCCTTTCACGCTCCTGCATGTTCAGGCCCCGATCACTCAAAATCTTTTTCACTCCTTCTTTCCACCTCCAATTTGGTCTCCCACTTCCCCTCGTTCCCTCCAACTCAGACACATATATCCTCTTGGTCAATCTTTCCTCACTCATTATCTCCATGTGTCCAAACCATTTCAAAACACCCTCTTCTGCTCTCTCAACCACGCTCTTTTTATTTCCACACATCTCTCTTACCCTTACATTACTTACTTGATCAAACCACCTCACACCACACATTTTCTTCAAACATCTCATTTCCAGCATATCCACCCTCCTGCGCACAAATCTATCCATAGCCCACGCCTCGCAACCATACAACATTGTTGGAACCACTATTCCTTCAAACCTACCCATTTTTGCTTTCCGAGATAATTTTCTCGACTTCCATATATATATATATATATATATATATATATATATATATATATATATATATATTATATATATAGATATATATAGTATAATATATATATATACATACATACATACATATAAGTGTTCAGTCTTTGTTTTCTATCACTGACAAAACTAAAGATAAGCATTTGCAAGTTGGTAAATAATCCTAAGCTCCTAGTTAGTAATTTCTCTTTCTCCAAGCTATTCCGGGATACTATATATAATCTAGAAAGAACAAACTTCTCAGGACTTACATATCAGGGTCTGGATATACGCTCGTTGGAG
>NW_027264857.1:0-6114 GCF_036320965.1 Panulirus ornatus
ATGACAATTGTCCTGCCCCATAAGGTCAGGTCAAATGGCACTTAGCGAGGTAGCGAGTTAGAGTCAAGAACAGAGGCAAGTATTTTGGGAGCAAGTGAGTGAGTGTGTCAGCAGTAATGATGTAAGAGACCAGGTATTAGTGATGGTGATTTAAATGCGTAGGTAAGTAATGTGGCAGTGGAAGGTATAACTGAGGTGCATGGAAATGGTGAACAACTTGTGTTGTGTGTGTGTGTAAAGGACTGGTGATTGGGAATACCTGGTTTGTAAAATGTGATATACATAAATATACGTATGTGAGTAGGAGAGATGGCCAGTGGGCATGACTGGATTACATGTTAATTGAAAGACGTGTAAAAGAAAGACTTTTGGATGTAAATGTGCTGAAAGGGGCTGCTGGAGGCGACAGTGGAGACGACAGTGAAGATCTGAAGAGGTTTTCGAATGAGGAAACAATATCGGGGAGAAGAGGTGGCGAGAGGAAGTGAACTTGGAAAAGAGACTTGTGTGAAGAAATACCAAGAGAGATTGAGAGCCACATACACTCTTACTGTGTAAATATCCCTTTCTATGAGATGACGTAAAGATATTGATGAACAGAGGAGTTGGGATATGACATGAAAAGGTTAAAAGAATAAATGAAGGAAAGATTGAGATATACAGATGACTGGCGGACCGCCATGATGGTTGTCAATCTAGCCAGCTGGGTTATTATTTATAAGTTGTGTTTAGTTGTAGGTCCAAGTTTGTTGTCATGATATAATGTTGACTGCCAGTGAGTACCTGGCTGGCGAGGGTGCCACAAGGCTGGGTCAAGTGTAGTGTAAGTGTGGTCTAGGGATGGTGTGTGTACCACTTGTAGATGATGGGCCGCATCATGACCTGCCGGTTATAACATCTTGACCAACACCTGCTGCTGCTACACTAGCAACTCTCCTTCTAAGGCCGTTTTTATGCTTCATGTAACTTTGTCTTTTTTCAATTATTCTAAAGCTATAACTACAAAATTATTTTTACTATGCAGTTTCTGTGAAAATATACTCTGAAAGCACATCGCTGTCGTCTTCCAGGCATTGCCCATCTGATACAATAATTGGTGGCAGGTGATAGTTGATATAGAACGGTTGTGGCCAGTGTGACCACGTGGGTTTGTAACTGGTTGAGGACAGTGTGACCACGTGGGCTTGTGACTGGTTGAGGTCAGCGTGACCATGTGGGGCTTGTGACTGGTTGAGGCCAGCGTGACCACGTGCAGTTTTGACTGGTTGAGGCCAGCGTGGCTACGTGGGGTTGTGACTGGTTGAGGCCAGCGTGACCACGTGCAGTTTTGACTGGTTGAGGCCAGCGTGGCTACGTGGGGTTGTGACTGGTTGAGGCCAGTGTGACCACGTGGAGCTTGTAACTGGTTGAGGCCAGCGTGACCACGTGAGGTTGTGATTGGCTGAGGCCAGCGTGACCACATGGTGCTGTGACTGGTTAAGGCCAGCATGACCACATGGTGCTCTGACTGTTTGAGGCCAGGGTGACCACGTGGAGTTGTGACTGGTTGAGGCCAGCGTGACCACGTGGGGTTGTGACTGGTTGAGGCCAGCGTGACCACATGAGTTTGTGACTGGTTGAAGCCAGCGCGACCACTGGGGTTGTGACTGGTTGAGGCCAGCGTGACTACGAGGGGTTGTGACTGGTTGAGGCCAGTGTGACCACGTGGAGCTTGTAACTGGTTTAGGCAAGAGTGACCACGTGGGGCTTGTGACTGGCTGAGGCCAGTGTGACCACGTGGGGTTGTGACTGGTTGAGGCTAGCGTGACCACGGGGGTTGTGACTGGTTGAGGCCAGTGTGACCACGTGGGCTTGTGACTGGTTGAGGCTAGCGTGACAACGTGGGGTTGTGACTGGTTGAGACTAGCGTGACCACTTGGGGTTGTGACTGGTTGAGGCCAGCGTGACCAGGTGGGGTTGTGACTGGTTGAGGCCAGCGTGACCACGTGGGGTTGTGACTGGTTGAGGCCAGCGTGACCACGTGGGGTAGTGACTGGGGTGTTGATGTGTTGTGGTCGGCGTCCACAAGGTCGTTATCTTAGTACTTCAGGAACGGAGGAAGATCCACAGTGCACGTTTTACAAACACAATGTTGAATCATCACAACTTTTACCGAATCTGATTGAAATCAATGAATTAAATATTTCAAATATGAAAAAATAAGACAAAAGAAAAAGCATGTTTATTAATTCTTTCATTTTTTTACGATTATCTGAAATAATTGCCAGATACTCCAACCTTAGTAACAGTTTCTCATTGTCTCATGTAGTCATAAAATCCCTACCTGTCTTTACCATGAATGGAAATGATCAATGAATCATTACATTTACTTTGACTCCAATTGGCTCTTCCATTATTTATATATAATGAAATTTGTTCATAGAAATTAAAGGTCAGAGGAGGATAGATAGTTCTACTTTTTCATGACTAATGGTGTTCTTCTTCGACAATATACTGTACTGACCTAAGTTTATACGTATTACAGTAACGATATGAGAAGTTGATGATATTCCAGGTAAAGGTACAGATTACATCAGTAAACATACCTCTTACATAACTAACCCTGCCTGCCACCTGTGAGAGAAAGAAACTCTCATGATCTTAATGTGTTCATTTGGAAGGATTCTAATGCCTGGTATCAAGGAAATGATATGCATACTGTAATACAGTGATCAATATTGTACGTCATAATGTAAGTGGTGTGTGACTAACTATAGCTGTAATATTACCTGTTCATTCTTGCTACTAACACATGACACCAAGTTGTCTGTTAGTCTTATTACGTACATTAATACACTGTTGTCTTGGCTTTACATCTCTACTAATGATGACACCTAAATCCTTCTCCTGCCTTGATAGTTTTATTTCCACATCTTAAGATGATACTGTTGTTTGCCTGCTATGTGTACACAGTGTAAACATATGTCTACGGTGAATATCACTGGCCATTGTACACTGACGTTGTTCAGCAATGTAGACCCAGGAGAGAACCTTAGACACCATTACGGTATTTTGTAATGGACGAAAACTTGACTCAATACAAGAAAAATAATTACACCTTTACTGAGTCTGAGAACCTATCATTGATTGTCATAGAATCCAGATGTAAAATGTATATTGCTACCGGATTTCTATAGATAGTACGTGGGACATTGTATTTAAGCAAATTATCAAATACGATAATGAATGAAATCCCATAACTTTTCTGTAGCATTGAGTACAGAAATGTATGTAACGTGAAACCGGTAAAATTAACATATCTAACATAAAGATTTCTATTTTGCAGATAACATAAATGTTTTACATGTAGAAATCAGTAATATCTTCAACAACCTAAACATAATACCATCAAATTTTATATTACAAGTTTCTTATCCGGGTTTTACGCATTAAAACGATATTGCTTACAGAAAAGTAATGTAGTTATTATCAGCACAATGTTTACAGAAGTTATGAGTTTATATTCTTCAAAACTTTAGTACGATCCTTTATGTATACTTTGAAAAATAGACCTGTTTATTTTACTGTGATGAACACTAATGAAAAAATTATCCGCGTGTTACTTAGAAATATCATTTATGAATTAAAATGAAGTATTTTTCAGAGAAAATATATACTGATATGAAAACAAACAAACAATCAAGTTTGATAAGCTAGAGTTCATTAAATGACAAATAAAGAATATGATTTGTGAATTTAAACAATTCTATCAACATCACAAAACCAAATACATAACCCAAACAATAAATCATCAAAAGTTATAAAAAAGAAGCCCTCTCATGACGTAAGCACTTATAGTATCGGCGGAATCCGGTAACACCTCTTGAATATCATGTGGAAGACAGAGTAGAGTGGCTAGGGTCAGAAGCATGTTCTCCACTTCAACTGACTAATGATATGTTAAGACAACACAAACCACATACATCCATTGTGAGGATGGAATCAGGGATGAAACGTCTATAACTAGAAAGGTTAAAGATACAAAGATGGTGAAATACCTTTACCCTGGATCACTAGCACCTGTGGCAATGGACACACCTTTGTAATGCTTGATCACTTACAACTGATAAACTTTAATACGAAAGTCTTAGGTATTACACATATATGTTAGATATACGCTATCTCTAGAATATATCTTTACCCGGGACGCGTGACATCTGTGTGGATAGACACAGCTTTGTAATGCATGATCCATTACACGAAATGAACTTCACTAACGAAGACTCATACAACGCGTCGTTGGAGAACATTAATCAAATACCTAGACAAAATTTTTATGTTAGATAAAAGACATTCTTGATAGTAAACATAAGAAATGATGATGAAAGATCAGGGACGTAGATGTAGATATTTTGTTCAAAGATAAAATACTCCTGCCTTAAACTAACTCCTTGTAATGCATTTTCACTTAGATACCCACATGATAATGCGTTCTGTTCTTTAAAATCAAATTCTTATGTTTCTAACATGTTTTGATTATATCTTATATAATCTTAAGGATTCAGGCTTAAAGATCTTGGTTCTGAACAACCATTATACTGCAAGACAATACATATTTATCATAAACTAATAATCTATCACAATAACCATTATGTTTGTACCAGATTCTTTAAGTCCTCAGTCACGTTTATTAATATATAAGAGTTTTTTCCGCCACTGACAAGTGGCTCCGTGGTGTAGTGGTTAGCACATCTGCCTCATAAACAGTTGGTTCGTGTTCGATTCCCGGCGGGGCTTTTATTTTCAGTATTTTTTTGTGATCGTAAATACTCGTAGGTAGGTTCTCTCTCTCTCTCTCTCTCTCTCTCTCTCTCTCTCTCTCTCTCTCTCTCTCTCTCTCTCTCTCTCTATCAGCCGACAGGCAAGTTGAAGAAATCTGGCATTCATCCTTTAGAATTCTGGTATACGAAGAGAGCTATGATAATTGGATCTCTTCTCCCTTAAGACACGTTAACTTCGCAGCGACTTAATCCAAGTGTTCAAAATTCTGAATAAGTTCAATAAAGTAAACCTCGAGCATCTTTTCGAAATACAAGAAAATACGGTTACCAAGACAAATGGAATAAAACTCAAAGCTAAATGATGTAGTACGGACGTGGGATAAAGTTTCTTTTCCTATAGGTGTGTTTTAGTGCTGGAATAAGTTACCGTCAGACGTAGTGAATGCTAAAACTATAGATACATTCAAAAGTCGTTAAGAAAAATATCTTATAAATTCAGGTATACTTTGAGGAAAATGCCAGAAATAAACGTATAAACGACAGCGATAACGGGGATACTAGAAAGCTAATGTCCAGAATAAAGTTATGTAATTTGTATAGAACATCACTAATATTAAGATTATAATTCTCTGTGTATTTAATGATAGAAGATCCAATGATATTTCGCGTAGTAATAGAGTTAGAGTAATCTTCTATTATCAAATACACAAAGAATAATAACCTTAATATCAGTGATGGTCTGTACAAATTAGATAACTTTAATGTTGATAGAATTTGAAAAATGATAAGTTTTTGATACGCTCGTTCTCTGTCTTGGGCATTCACATGTTTACCAAATGGCGTCCTAGCTACGTCTCTTCGTTGTATATCAACTGACTGTTATATTTCTCTCTCGTGTCTCCCCTGATGATGTGATTATTACACGAAAGTGCACTCGGGAACTTATCGTGTTTCATTTTCCCCGTGGACTAGATCACGCGCAAAAATTGTGATCCTTTCCAATATATATATCTATATTTATATATATATATATATATATATATATATATATATATATATATATATATATATATATATATATATATCATACAAACTTCCAACAGGCAAGATCGAGCCTTTGACCCTTGCGTGGCCGGCCAGAGTGCTCCTGCTAGGTTATGATCGCACCTAATAGGGAAATAACAATACGATTACTATGTAATGCAATATCCTTCGTCTCACGTTGGTGACCAACGGGGTGTTCACTTGCAAGATCCCATCAGGCTCGCACAACCAGCAGGTAGCAATTTAAAGAACCTAACTACCACACCGAGATATATATATATATATATATATATATATATATATATATATA
>NW_027264858.1:0-27586 GCF_036320965.1 Panulirus ornatus
GATATAATTTTTGAATGAGAAATAAGTCAGAGCAAGGTAAATTACCTTAACATTACAGTTGTAACTGAGGTCGTTGAAGAGTAGATGAAGGGAAACATGATTGTTTTAAATTTGATGAGAAAAAATCAAGGAAGGCTAAAGGATGGAAATTATTAAGTCCTCTGAAATGTGGATCAAAATTGAACATGGAGATAAGTGTTTAAGAAAACCTTGAAAAAATCACATAAAAAGATAATGAAAAGTTTATAACATGAGAGGAAATTAGGAAATTGAAAAATTGAATAAAAGACAAAGAAAATGAATTGTTAGAGAAAAGAAGGAATGTAACCAGAGGAAGGAGTGGTGCAGAAAACAATCAGAGAAAGAGATCAGAGAAGGAATAAAAAAATGCGGAGTACTTGAAATTATAAGCTAGGGTTCAGGAGCTAAGTTCTGGGTGATGAGCACAAAGAGAATGTCTTAACTGCTGCAGAGAAACAGATTTTGGGACAAGTAAAGAGAGGTACAATAGTACATTATTAAGCTAGATTTTTTTTCTTCTCAGATGCTCAGCTTAAATTCAGACTAGTTTATATAGCACATGAAAGCAAATAATACACAACGCAACCAACGTTTATATTGCCGTGAAAACTAATAAAATGACATAAACACAACATTAAAGCCTATACCATTGTCCTGCAAAAACCCTTTTTTTTTCCTCCCCATAATTTTCCGAAGGCATTGTTTTGCATTTACATTTCATACTTTTTCCATTCCCTCCTTATACCAGATTTGTATTGCATGGAATAGGCATGGTTCCTAATGATTCAAGGTCCATATATTTGGGTCCATAGAGTCTTGTCTCATGAAGGAGTTGAAGCCTGATGAGATTTGGCAGGATGCAGTATGCCTGATCAGCATTCTGAGCTCCACAGTGGCAAGAATTCAGGCTTTCTCGCTGCTTAGAAAGGCAAGAGCAACCATCGTGAAGCACAGTGAAGAAATTACAGTGTCCAGAAGCGAAATCCCAAAATTCAGCCAGGAAGTGCAAAGAAAGAACATCCTTACCTTGAGACAGGATATGGACATGAGGTGGGCTGATGGAACCTCACAAAACGGTAAAACACTAGTCTCAGCACCAGAATAAGGTGATTCACCCTGAGACTTCCAAATGCTGTGAACGCCAACAATGAACCTTAAGTCATGGATTGCCTTTGAAATTATATGGGGGACAGACAATGCTTTTAGGTGGACTCTGCACAGTTGTCATACACTTTGAGCAAATGATAACCTAAGAGGGTATAAGTTTAATCATTAGGTAAACGTGTAGATACTTAGTTGTTTAGTAGGCTAGATTAAGTCATCATCCTACCTCTTTAACTCAATTTCCACAGAGTGATAACCTTAAATCCTGTAACTTCCCTGACTAGATTAACATTTGCATATAAGGAAATGGCAGACATTCATGTACATTGGAGTCAGGACAAACAGAAAACAAACAATGTGAGAGTGGATCTACTGTGTAGCGTGGAAGGGTGTGCTTGCTGACATGCAATTGTGTGTTAAGTGCCCTCACTTGGCCTATCACCTTACCTACAGTGCTTTACTTGAATTAACATTCCATTCTTTCTAAGAAAGTGCCCCTTGAAGTAAATTCTACTTCATTGCTGTTAAATTGAATGTATTTTTTATATTGTCTAATCCTTAAAAACTGTTGATGTCCCCAATCTGAAAGCATCACTGAAATCAAGCTGACACTCGCCAGCTTTCCACTGCCTCAACAACCTTAATCATTACATCCAAGGAGAGGCTTCCTGTAGGCAAACCTTAGATCATCATCAGCAACACTAGAAGTTGAAGGCTGATTCCTAGACATTATGGGAAAAATACTCACAATGAAATTGAAAAATTGGCAACTCGATAAGAAGGGTGGCACAGTGTGAGAACGGCAACTTTGTAAGATACTAACGAAAAGAAAGCACTTGCTAGGATGGATGTGAGCATGTGTGTGTACAGCACTCTGGTTGGCCAGAGTAATTATAAACCAGACACGTCTTGTGTTTTAGACTCGTGACTTTTGACCTTTTTTAAGGAATTTGATCTTTTTTATAGTAAAACTGGAACTCTTAAGATCCACACAAGAGCACTATGATGAAACATTGCTTTAAAGAGGTTTGCTAACCAGAAGCATATATATATATAATATATATATATATATATATAATATATTATATATATATATATAGGCATATATATTTTTTTTTTATACTAATCACCATTTCCCGCATTAGCGAGTAGCGTAAGAACAAGGATGAGGAACTGGGCCTTTGAGGGAATACCTCACCTGCCCCTTTCTCTGTTTCTTCTTTTGGAAAAAAAAAAAAATGAGGGGATAGGATTTCCAGCCTCACATCGCTCCATTCCCTTTTAGTTGCCTTCCTACGAACACGCAGGGAATCCATGGAGTATCTTCATTTCTCCCCTATCCCCATATATAATATATATATGGGAATATATATATATTATATAGATATATTTTTTTTTTTTTTTTTGCCAGCTGTCCTCCCGCGTATTGCAGGTAGCGAAAGGAAACAAACGAAAGAAATGGCCCAACCCACCCCCATACATAGTATGAGTACATACTGTCCACACACGCAAATAAACATACCTACACAGCTTTTCCATGGTTTACCACCCAGAAAGCCGCTTCACATAGCCTTGATTCAATCCACGACAGCACGTCAACCCCGTATACCAAAACGCTTCCAATTCACTCTATTCCTTGCCCCCTTCACCCCCCTGCATGTTCAGGCCCCGCTCACGACAGACAAAATCTGTTTCACTCCTTCTATCCACCTCCAATTGGTCTCCCTCTTCTCGTTCCCCTCCACCCCGACACACAAGTCTCTTGGTCAATCTTTCCCTCACTCAATCTCTCCCATTTGCCTGAACATTTCAAAACACCCTCTTCTGCTCTCTCCAACCACGCTCTTTTTATTTCCACACATCTCTCTTACCCCTGACGTTACTTACTCGATCAAAACCACCTCACACCACACATGGCCCTCAATACATCTCATTCCAAGCACATCCATCCTCATGCGCACAACTCTATCCATAAGCCCACGCCTCGCATCATACAACATTGTTGGAACCACTATTCCTTCAAACTTACCCATTTTTGCTTTCGAATAATGTTCTCGACTTCTCACACATTCTTCAAGGCACCAGGATTTTCGCCCCCCTCCCCACCCTATGATCCACTTCGCTTCCATGGTTCCAACCCTCCGAGATCCCTCAGATATCTAAAACACTTCACTTCCTTCATTTTTCTCCATTCAAACTCAACCTCCAAATGACTTGACCCTCAACCCTACTGTACCTAATAACTTGCTCCTTGTTCTCATTACTTCTTAACTTTCTTCTTTACACACACTTTACCAAACTCAAGTCACTCAGCTTCTGCAGTTTTCTCACATGAATCAGCCAACCAGCGCTGTATCCTCAGCGAACAACAACTGACTCACTTCAAGTTCTCTCATCCCCAACAGACTGCATACTTGCCCCACTTTCCAAAACTCTTGCATTCACCTCCCTAACAACCCCATCCATAAACAATTAAACAACCATGGAGACATTCACACACCCCCTGCCGCAAACGACATTCATAGACCCAATCACTTTCCTCTCTTCCTTACACGTACACATCCTTACATCCGATAAAACTTTTCACTGCTTCTAACAACTTGCCTCCCACACCATATATTCTTAATACCTTCCATAAGCAGAGCATCTCTATCAACTTCTATCATATGCCTTCTCCCCAGAGTCCATAAATGCTAACATTCAAATCTATTGCTTTTCTAAGTATTTCTCACATACATTCTTCAAAGCGAACAACCTGATCCACACATCCTCATACCACTTCTGAAACCACACTGCTCTTCCCCAATCTGATGCTCTGTACAGGCCTTCCACCCTCTCAATCAATACCCTGCCCATATAATTTACCCAGGAAAACTCAACAAACTTATTACCTTTGTAATTTGAGCACTCATCTTATCGCCCTTTGGCCTTTGTACAATGGCAAACTATGACGAATTCCGCCAATCCCCTCAGGCAACTCACCCAACATATATATATAATTATGTATACGCTTGTGAGGTGCCTGAGGATTTGGGCGGAATGCGTGCATAGTGCCAATTTAAAAAAGGCAAAGGGATAAGAGTGAGTGCTCAAATTACGAGAGGTATAAGTTTGTTGATATCCTGGTAAATATATGGGAGGTATTGATTGAGAGGGTGAAGGCATGTACAGAGCATCAGATTGGGGAAGAGCAGTGAGGGTTCAGAAGTGGTAGAGGAGGTGTGGATCAGGTGTTTGCTTGAAGAATGTATGTGAGAAATAACTAGAAAAGCAAATGATTTGTATGAAGCATTTATTGATCTGGAGAAGCAATGAAGAATTGATAGAGATGCTCTGTGGAAGGTAATTAAGAATATATGGTGTGGGAGGAAAGTTGTTAGAAGCAGTGAAAATTATTTTATCGAGGATGTAAGGCAGTGTACGGTTAGGAAAGAGAGAAAGTGATTGGTTCTCAGTGAATGATAGGTTTGCGGCAGGGGTGTTTGATGTCTCCATGTTTGTTTAATTGTTCACTGGATGGGTTGTTAGGGAGGTAAATGCAAGAGTTTTGGAAAGAGGGGCAGTATGAAGTCTGTTGGGATGAGTATCCTGGGAAGTGAGTTAAGTTAAAAGATAAGAGTAAATGTGAATAAGAGCAATGGTTATTATGTACAGTAAGGGTTGAGTCAAGTCAATTGGGAGGTGAGTTTTGAATGGAGAAAAACTGGAGGAAGTGAAGGGTTTAGATATCTGGGAGTGGATCCTGGCAGTGGATGGAATCCATGGACATGGAAGCGGAAGTGATCAGAGGGAGGTGGAGGGGGCGAAAATCCTGGGGCCTTGAAGAATGTTTGGAAGTCGAAACATTATCTCGGCAACAAAAAATGGGCGAGGTTTTGAGGAATAGTGGTTCCAACCAAGTTGTTTATGGTTGCGAGGCCGTGGCTATGGATAGAGTTGTGCGCAGAGGATGGAATGTGCTGGAAATGAGATGTTTGAGGACAATGTGTGGTGTGAGGAGGTTTGATCGAGTGAGTAACGTAAGGGTAAGAGAGATGGTGCGAAAATAAAAAGGAGCGTGGTTGAGAGAGCAGAAGAGGGTGTTTGAGTGTTTTTGGGCACATGAGAGATGAGTAGGAAAGCTTGACCAAAGGATATATTGTCCGAGGTGGAGGGAACAAGAGAAGAGAGACCAAAATTGGAGGTGGAAAGATGGAGTGAAAAAGATTTTGTGTGATCGGGCGGCCTGAACATGCAGGATGGTAAAGGAGGGCAAGGATAGAGTGAAATTGGATCGATGTGGTGTAACCGGGGTTGACGTGCGTCAGTGGATTGAAGCAGGCAATGTGAAGTGACCTGGGGTAAACCATGGAAACTGTGAAGGTTTGAAATTTGCGTGTGTGGACGATGTATATACATGTGGATTGGGGGGTTGGGCCAATTCCTTTCGTCTGTTTCCTTGCGCTACCTCGCAAACGCGGGAGACAGCGACAAAGTATAAAAAAAAATATATATATATAATATATAATAAATATATATATATATAATATATATATAAAGGATATATAATCCCTCAGGATAGGGAAGAAAGAATACTTTCCAGTAATCCCCTGCGTGTCGTAGAAGGCAACTAAAAGGGTGAGGGAACAGGGGCCTGGAGATCCTCCTCTATTTAAAAGAAATAACAGAGAAGGGTGCCAAGTGAGGATATTTCCCTCAAAGGCTAGGTTCCCTCTGTTCTTAACGCTACATCGCTAATGCGGGAAATGGCATATAGTATGAAAAAAAGAAATATATCGATATATCCACTTCAAAACACCCTCTTCTCTCTCTCACCACCTCTTTATTTCCACACATCTCTCATAACCCTTACAGTACTCACATTGATCAACCTCTCACACCACAACATTGTCCCAAACACTCATTTCCAGCCCATCCATCCTCCGCGCACAACCTCTATCCATAGCCCACGCCTCACAACCCATACAACATTGGTTGGAACCACTATTCCTTCAACATACCCATTTTTGCTTTTTCCGAGATAATGATCTCGACTTCCACACATTCTTCAAGGCCCCGAATTTTTCGCCCCCCTCCCCCACCCTATGATCCACTTCCGCTTCCAACGTTCGCATCCGCTGCCAGGATCCATCCCATGATACTAAAACAACTTCACTATCCTCACAAGTTTTTCTCCATGGTCAAACTCACCTCCCTGGGGAAAGGGAGAACGAATACTTCCCACGTATTCCCTGCGAGTCCGTGAAGGCGACAAAAAGGGAAGGGAATCGGGGGCTGTAATCCGCCCCTCTCGGTTTTTTTGAATTTTCCAAAAAGGAACAAGAATTGGGCCAGGTGAGGGTAGTCCCCTCAAAGGCCCAGCCCCTCTCTTCTTAACGTCTACCAATCACTAATGCGGGAAATGGCGTAGTTTGAAAGAAAAGAAAGATATATATATAATATATATCTATATATATATATAAATATATATATAGGTATATATATATAATGCAGTAAGCGTGCATAGTGGCCAAGTACATAGGCAAAGGGGATAATAGTGAGGTGCTCAAGATTCAGAGGTATAAGTTTTTGTTGAGTATTCCTGGTAAATTATATGGAGGGTATTGATTGAGAGGGTGAAGGCTGACAGACATCAGATTGGGGAAGAGCAGTGTGGTTTCAGAAGTTGGTAGAGGATGTTGGGATCAGGTGTTTGCTTTGAAGAATGTATGTGAGAAATGCTTAGAAAAGCAATGGAATTGTATGTACATTTAATGGATCTGGAGAATGGCATATGATAAGTTGATTAGAGATGCTTGTGGAAGGTATAGAGAATAAATGGTGTGGAGCAAGTTGTTAGAAGCAGTGAAAAGTTTTTATCGAGGATGTAAGGCATGTGTACGTGTAGGAAGAGAGGAAAGTATTGGTTCCCAGTGAATGTAGTTTGCGGAGGGGGGGTGATGTCTCCATGGGTTGTTTGTGATCAGTTTGTTGTTTCACTGATGAGACAGCGCTGGTGGCTGATTCATGAGTGAGGAAACCGCAGAAGCTGGTGACTGAGTTTGGTAAAGTGTGCGTGAAAGAAGAAAGTTAAGAGTAAATGTGAATAAGAGCAAGTTATTAGGATACAGTAGGGTTGAGGGTCAAGGTCAATTGGAGGTAGTTTGAATGGAGAAAAACTGAGGAAGTAAAGCGTTTTAGATATCTGGGGATGGATCTGGCAGCGATGCACCATGAACGCAGGAAGTGGATCATAGGGTGGGGAAGGGGGCGAAAATTCCTGGGAGCCTTGAAAAAATGTGTGGAATCTAAACATTATCTCGGAAAGCAAAAATGGTATGTTTGAAGGATCCAGTGGTTCCAACAATGTTGTAAGGTATTGCGAATGCGTGGGCTATGGACAGAGTTGTCGCATGAGGGTGGATGTACTGGAAATGAGATGTTTAGGACAATGTGTGGGTGATGGTGTTTGATCGGAGTAAGAAATGTAATGGTAAAGAGAGATAGTGTTAGAAATAAAAAGATGAGGTGATATGAGCAGAAGAGGTAGTTTTGAATGTTTGGGCCACAATGGAGAGAATGAGTAAGGAAAGAATGACCATGAGCATATATGAGTCGGGAGTGTGAGGGAACTAGGAGAAGTGGGAGACCAAATTGGAGGATGAAAGATGGAGTGAAAAAAGATTATTGTGTGATCGGAGCCTGAACATGCAGGTGAGGGTGAAAGTAGGGCAAGGATAGAGTGAATTGGATTCCGATGAGTGTATACGGGTGACGTGCTGTCCAATGGATTGAATCAGGACATGTGAGCGCTGGGGTAAACCATGGAAGCATTGTAGGTATGTAAAAATTTGCGTGTGTGGACGTGAGTATATACATGTGTATGGGGGTAGGTGGGCCATTTCTTATCGTCTGTTTCCTAGCGCTACCTCGCCAACGCTGGAGAACAGCGACAAAGCAAAAATTATATATATTATATTATTATTATTATTTTTTATTATATATTTTATCATAATTAAATATATTTTTTATTTTTTATTTTTTTTAACTATTCGCCATTTCCCGCGTTAAAGCGAGGTACGTTAAGACAGAGGACTAGGCCTTTGTGGAATATCCTCACCTGGCCCCAACTCTGTTCCTCCTTTTGGAGAATTAAAAAAAATGAGAGGGGAGGATTTCAGCCCCCCCGCTCCCTCCCCTTTAGATGCCTTCTTTCTAACGACATGCAGGAATACGTGGGAAGTATTCTTAAATCCCCCTATCCCCAGGGATAAGAGGGCAAGTATGAAGTCTGTTGTTGGATGGAGAGAGCTAGGAAGTGAGTCATTGTTGTTCGCTGAAGATGCAGCGCTGGGGCTGATTCAAATGTGAGAAACTCAGAAGCTGGGATTGAGTTTGGTAAAGTGTGTGAAAGAAGAAAGGTAAGAGTAAATGTGAATAAGGTCAAGGTTATTAGGTACAGTAGGGTTGAGGGTCACTCAATTGGGAGGAAAGTTTGAATGGAGAAAATCTGGAAGGAGTAAAGTGTTTTAGATATCTTGGGAGTGATCCTGGCAGTTGGATGGAACCATAGAAAGCGTAAGTGGATCATAGGGTGGGGGAGGGGGCGAAAATCCTGGAGCCTTGAAGAATGGTGTGGAAGTTCGAGAACATTATCTTGGAAAGCAAAAATGGTATGGTTTGAAGGAAGATTGGTTCCAAACCAAAATGGTTATGTATGGGTTGCGAGGCGGGGCTATAGATAGAGTTGTGCGCAGAGGGTGGATGTGCTGGAAATGAGGAATTTGAGGACAATGTGTGGGGTAGTGGTTTGATCGAGTACGTAAGGGTAATAGAGATGTGTGGAAATAAAAAAGAGCGGTTGAGAGAGCTAGAAGAGGGTGGTTTTGAAATGGTTGGGCACATGAGAGAATGAGAGAGGAAGAGATTGACCAATAGGCTTATATGTGTCGGAGGTGGAGGGAACTAGGAAAAGTGGGAGACCAAGGAGGTGGAAAGATGGTGTGACAAAAGATTTTGTGTGATCAGGGCCTGAACTGCAGTAGGGAGAAAGGAGGCAAGGAAGAGATGAATTGGATCGATGTGGTATACCGGGTTGATGTTTGAATGCTGTCAGTGGATTGAATCAGGGCATGTGAAGCGTCTGGGGTAAACCATGAAAGCTGTGTATGCGTCTGTATATTTGCGTGTTTGGACGTGTATGTATAGACATGTGTGAATGGGGGGGTTGGGCCATTTCTTTCGTCTGTTTCCCTTGCGCTACCATCGCAAACCGCGGGGAGACAGCGACAAAGTAAAAATAAAAAAATAATATAATACTAATAATAATAAATTTTTTTTTATTATATATATAATATATATATATATAATATATATATATATATATAGTTTTCTTTTCTTTTTCTTCAAACACATTCGCCATTTTTCCCGCTTAGCGAGGTAGCGTTAAGAACAGAGGACTAGGCCTTGTGGAAATCCTCACTCTGGCCCCCACTCTGTTCCTCCTTTTGGAGAATTAAAAAAAATGAGAGGGGAGGATTTCCCACCCCCCGCTCCCTCCCCTTTTAGGAATCCCCCTTCTAACACAACGCAGGAATACGTGGGAAGTATTCTTGCTCCCCTATCCCCAGGGATAATATATATATATATAATATAGTATCAATATATAATATATAATATATATATATATATATATATATATATATATTAATATATAATACCTTATCCCTGGGGATAGGGGAGAAAGAATACTTCTCACGTCTAATTCCGTGCGTGTCGTAGAAGGCGATTAAAAGGGAAGGGACGGGTGCTGGAAATCCTCCCCACTCATTTTTAATTTTCCAAAAAGAAAGGAACGAGAAAGTGAGCCAAGTGAGGATATTCCCTGAAAGGCTCAGTCTTCTGTTCTTAACGCTACCTTGCCAACGTGGAAATGGCGAATAGTATAAAAAAAAATATATATATACACCCTAAGGACCTTTTGCTTAAACATATATAATACTTACACAGCACACACACTAAATTTATGATGTATATTTATGTTTGCGCATGCACTTCCTCGAAAACGCGGGAGACAGTGACAAAGCAAAATAAATAAATAATAAAAATATTAAATGTTTTATGTAGGATCCTATTACATATCTCTGTAATACATTTTCATTTACAACCTCATTGATATAGTTGCTTTTGAAGCAAAGTGTTTTGAAATTTTTTAGTATGTTATACTGAAAACTTCACCAAGTATTTGAAGGATACAAAACCAGAGATACTAAGCCTTACTGAACTGCTGCAGCTTCTAGCCACAACCTAACATTGATTTTAGGTGAAGTTAGATGTACTTAGATGCAAGCTGCAAGGTCCAGGAGTCTATTCTCTGTGATGTATTGTGGCTAGCATAATAAGATATATACATGACACAGCGGTGTTTGTTTCAACACTCCTGTAGCAGCAGCACCTTTGTCATATGGTTGGCAATTACATGCCCCTTTATTTACACATGCTATTGTTTCTTATCTTCATCATCAAAAGCTTTCATTTTTCAGCTTCTGTCTCCATGCATCACCCGTATCCCTCCAAATACTTTCATATTTCTCAAAATATGCAGTTATATTCACATACATGAATATCTCAATGTTCATCCTTTCACATCCCTGGACTAACCTCAGATATAAGTCTTTTATTTAGTGAATAACACCCTTTGGGACCCCACATCTTCATAATGCCCTATTTCCTTACAGCAACCTCTTTTAATGTCTCTGTCACTTTAGGTAGTGATTTTCAACCTTTTAAACATAAGCTTAACCATATTATGCTTTCTGTTGAGTCATCACTTCCATAAGTTATTGTACCTAATAAGTTAGCCCATAGGTAATTATTACCATATATTCGTCTACCTGTGCTCTCAACATTTGTCCACCTTTCTACAGCATTTGCGTAAATGTTCATTTCCATATATATGCCAACCTTAGCTATGAAAATCTAAGCTCCTTCAAGATTGAAATTTCCTACGTACTAGTATAATCCTTAAATTTCTTTCCAGATTCAACATCAGTGCCTCTAACCTTCTCAAAGTCACTCCAACCTTTTCTTCGTTCATGTATACTTTAGGTAAATTTCCCTTTATCTGTAATTTCATATTGTTGCCTCACTTCTTTGTCTATAAGAATTAACAGAGAACAGCCTAAAACTTTTACATAACCCTTATTGACCATTAAAGCATTTTAAAATAAAAGTTAATCCAGTCTCTCACAGTAAACTGTCATTGAATTAGCATTACACCGACATTTACAGAGTTAGCATAATTCAGTTATGAGTTGAGCAACATGCTGGAAAATAATAAGCATTGCTTTCACACAATTGTTGTAGTACATGATGCACTGTATGTGTTTTATGAATTATGGGTGTTATTATCTCATTGTATAATTTTCTTGTGCGAAGGTATCCTGAAGTGCATGTACTCTTCGTAAACATTAGATAAGTAGTTTTTGCTAAGACAGAGAACTGTGTTCTGATTGAAGACATTGGAGATGGTTTGCTGTTAAAACAGTCAAAGTAACTGATTGTTCACCTTTGGCCTAGTATTATGTCTTTGAAAATTGCTCTGTGAGGCAGCCTACCTGTTGACCATATTCTCTTTAGATATCTTAAAATGGGGATGTTAAACTGTGGGAGTGGATCTAACTTTAATGTGTTTATAATGCTGAAAAAGGCCATGAATTTCTGTGTTTGTGTAACCAGTAGCATCCAGCTGATTCATGGGTTTGGTAATGGATTTGGAGGTAGTAGTGCAAATGTAACAGAGATTCCATCTTTTTTTCATTATTGCGTTACTTTTTGTTTTCAAAAGGAGTATATTTTCCTAAATTTTGTGAGTTAGATAGAGAAGCATATGCCAGAAGAACTAGCCAATAGCCAAAGTTATGTATCTCAAGGTTGGGCCTGTATAGATCCGTTGCATTCCGTTGTAACCTGATTTGCTGTGCCTAGACCTTAAATGTTCACTAGATTCTGAAGAATAACTAAAGAGGGTTTAAATGCAACTTTTTTGCTTGTCCCATCATTTTATTTCTGAGCTTGTAAATCTAGACATCCAAGTTGCCTGTTACGCCATACACAACACAAGATTATGATTTATTCTAGTCCCATTGGTGGCTGCTTTGTGCAAGAAATTGTTTCAAGAGCGAATGATTATTTTTTTTTTTTTCCATTGAAATCTGGACATTACGCAGAGTTGCTTCCATATCTCATATTTATCCCAACCAGATACAAATAATTTTTTGAAAAATCTCAATGTTATCAGTATGGTTTTCTGAGTATTGGAAATTCCCAAAAGAACTGATGGGGGTCTCCCGGTGATCAGCACAAGTAAATGAACTTTTTGTTTTGTTTCTTTTCCATTGAGAAGTTGGAAACCTTCTGAGTTGCATACTTGGAGCAAAGCAACCCATAAAACAGTAGAATTGGCACTTGAACTTAGAAAAATTGTTCCATAATTTCTTAAAGTGTTTCTTATTAAGTCAGTCCAAACAAGAAATTGCCTAAAGCATATAACACAAACTATTTTTGTGCAAAATTGATAATGAATAAAGGTATGCTAGTTTGTATGCATCATCTATCAAAGTATATTTGAACAATTACCGATGAATAACCAGAGGATCACTGCTTTCATAAAATGATTACAGGAAATTGCAATAGTGTTTGTTAGTCCTTTACTGAAAATGTTTGATAAGGTTGCATGGCACATAAATCTGTTTACATATTTTTGTTAGTTTAATTAGCTTTTAGAATGTATTTATATAGATTGCATAATAAAGTAGGAACCAGATTTGAAGAGGAAGCACTATTCTTGGCGGTAAATAGTGCTTCATATCTAGCAAAATTAAACGCTGATATTAAATATGCATATAAAACAGACATGCTCAGAGAGAATACACAGAAGCCTAAATGCAAACACCAAACCAAATATTTGTTTTCTATTTTTATCAGTGCAAGTTGTCTTTCTAATGGGAATATAGAAAATTTATAACAGTAAATTGTTACGGCAGAAGAACCGCCATTTCCAGGACCAACTTAAGCTGGTTCTCTGATATATAATATCCTGTGTATAATCTATTCATATATATATATATATATATATATATAATATAATTATATATATAATATATATATATTACAAGAATTTTTAAATTATATACTAGTTTACCAAGACTAAGGTTAACTTTGTATAAACACAAGAAGTGCAAAATACCCCCATACAAGGTAAAAAAAAGCTTTCATTTGCTAAAACCTGTGTTGAAATATATTAACCTATTCATGGTAGAGCAAAAGTAATATATTTTTCACTACATTGTACACACCACAAACTACAATTTGTGTCTTAGTTGGAATACAAAGGGGCCACTACTTCAATTTTTTATCCTTCTTGAGATAAAACGTGATATATAAATATATATTATATATATATATATATATAACTATACTGTGTGTGGTGGCCAATTATTCATTATTGAAAAAACAATCTGTGATTCAGCTAATGTGGTTCCGATCAAAAATTTTTGTGTGGTTGAATTAGTGAGCACCAATAAGTATATAGCAAATCTCTTAAATAACACTTTTTTGTGGAAGTGCATATATGCCTCTAATCACCTTAGGAAGATCACAATCTTTTTATTGATATTAGCATGGAAAATGTAGTGATCTGATTATAATGTTAAAACAAGTGGCTCTGTCCACACACATCTGGCGTGTTTGAAAATAGAAACAGGTGATTAGGTGTGCAATTTTTTCACAGCAAAGTAAAAGGACTTTGATTATTTTAGGATAGACATTTTTTGCCCTTCAGTGACTTTTAATCCTTACAGTTGCTTCCATTGAATTACATATACAGTATTGTTTATCATAAATAGTAGAGTATACTGACTTCTGTAAATGTTATGTAATGCTGTTACTCTTTATGTCATCATTGCTTCATGTTACTGAGAAATACACGGTTAACTACCTTGGATAATACCTTTTCCAAATGCAATGTAGAGCACTTGGAAAAGCTTTACGCAGGGCAAAGTTAACTTATGGTACAACACTGCTACTTACTACTCGTTCCTTCATTGTACATCAACTAAAACATCTTTTTAGCTTGGCAACATGATATTAACTGCAGTATCTTGCGCTTTGGCAGTGTATATTGGAATCCCAAAATGTGTTACTTTGTTCTTGATGATTGAAAGTTTATTGACAAAATTATGAATAAATGATTGTGCATGTAATTATACAAAGACTAAGTATTTAATTTTTATTGTTCTTCAAGGACAATGGAAGATTATTTCCTCTCGTGAAGTTTAGACAAAAGATTTTTCTTGATTCACCTTGTTGAAGATCAGGGACACATTACATATATCATCTAACATATAACATATAACATATAACATCCAGTTTCATGATAAGTGGACACGGCAGTATGATACAGTGGTTAAATTGTGAAAACGACTATTGACATTTGTGTAAATAAATTATACATTACCCTTTTCCATAGCAAGGATAAACCATTTATGTGACATCATTTCATTTCATTTTCACAAGCGAGAAGTTTCAGTTTTCTAATTATTTCTTACATTTTTATCATATTGATAAATAATATATATATATATATATATAAAGTAATATATATATATATTATATATATATATATATATAAAGTGTGGTTTGTGTATGTGTGTATATATGTATATATATGTATATGATAGTTATAGTGATGGTGATTTGAATGCAAAGTTGAGTAATGTGGCAGTTGAGGGAATAATTGGTATACCTGGAGTGTTCAGTGTTGTAAATGGAAATGTGAAGAGCCTTGTAGGATTTATGTGCTGAAAAAGGATTGGTGATTGGGAATACCGGTTTAAAAAGCGAGATATACATAAGTATACGTATGTAAGTAGGAGAGATGCCAAGAGCAATATTGGATTACGTGTTAATTGACAGGCGCACGAAAGAGAACTATTTTGGAGGTTAATGCTGAAGGTGCCAACTGGAGGGATGTCTGATCATTAGCTTGTGAGGCTAAGGTGAAGATTTGTACGGGTTTCAGAAAAGAAGAGTGCATGTAGGGGTGAAGAGGCGGTGAGACTAAGTGAGCTTGGGAAGGAGACTTGTGTAAGGAAGTACCAGGAGAGACTGAGTTACAGAATGGAAAAAGTTGAGAACAATGGAGTAGAGGAATGGGGGAGGAAATGGGATTGTCTTTAGGGAATCAGTGATGAGTGCGCAAAAATGCTTGTAGGCATGAGAACGTGGGAGTGGTTGATATAGAAAGGGTAGTGAGTGGTAGGATGAAGAAGTAAGATTATTAGTGAAAAGAGAAGAGATAGGCATTTGGAACGATTTTTGCAGGAAAAAAATGCAATTTGAGTAGGAGATTTTAAAAGAAAGGAGACAGAGGTCAAGAGAAAGGTGTAAGAGGTGAATAAAAGAAGGGCAAATTAGAGTTGGGCGAGAGAGTATTATTAAATTTTAGGGAGAATAAAAAGATGTTTCTGAAGGAGTAAATAAAGTGCGTAAGACAGGGGACAAAATGGAACTTCAGTGAAGGGCGCTAATGTGGAGGTGATAACAAGTATGGTGATGTGAACGAGATGGAGTGGATATTTTGAAGGTTTGTAAATGTGTTTTGATGATAGAGTGGCAGATATAGGGTGGTTTGGTCGAGGTGGTGTGCAAAAGTGAGAAGTGTTAGAAAATGATTTGGAAACAGAGAAGAGGTAGTAAAAGCTTTTGCGGAGATGAAAGCCGCAAGGCACAGGTTGGATGGTATTGCAGTGGAATCTATAAAAAAGGGGGTGACTGTAGTTGTTGACTAGTTGGTATAGGTTTAATTTGATGTAATAGTATACTCATGGTGAGGTCCTGAGGATTGCGAAATTGCGTGAATAAGCCATTGGAGCAAAGCAAAGGGGAGAAAGTGAGTCCAAATTACAGAGGATAAGTCTGTGAGTATTCTGGTAAATTATGGTGGGAAGGGTTTGATTGATAGGTGAAGCAAGTACAGAGCATCCGATGGGGAAGAGCAGTGTGTATCAGAAGTGGTAAGAGGATGTGTGGATCAGGTGTTTGCTTGAAGAAGTATGTGGGAGACATACTTAGAAAGAAAGCGAGAAATGGATTTGTAATGTAGCATTTATGGATTTGGAGAAGGCATATGATAGAGAATGCTTTGGTGGGAAGGTATTAAGATATATGGTGTGGGAGGCAAGTTTGATAGAAGCAGTGAAAAGTTTTTATAATCGAGGATGTAAGAGCATGTTTGTACCGTGTAGGAAGAGAGGAAAGTGATTGGGTCCTCAGTGAAATGTAGGTTGCGGCAGGGGTGTGTGCTGTCTCCATAGGGTGTTTAATTTGTTTATAGAAGGGGTTGTTAGGGAGGAGAATGCACGAGTTTTGGAAGAGGCAAGTATGAGTCCTGTCTGGGGATGAAGAGCTTGGGAAGTGATCGTGTTGTTCGCTGATGAGAAAGCGCTGGGGCTGATTCATGTGAGAAACTGCAAGAAGGTGGTGACTGAGTTTGGTAAAGAGTAATGAATGAAGAAAACTAAGATAAATTTGAATAAGAGCAAGGAAAAATTAGGTTTACAGTAGGGTTGAGGGTCAAGACAATTGGGAGGTAAGTTTTGAATGGAGAAAAACTGAGAAAGTCAAGTGTTTTAGATATCTGGGAATGGATCTGGCAGCGGATGGAACCTGAAGCGAATGGATCATAGTTAGGGGAGGGGGCGAAAATGCTGGAGCCTTGAAGAATGTGTGGAAGTCGAGAACATTATCTAGAAAGCAAAAATGGTATGTTTGAAAGGAATATTGGTTCCAACAATTTGTATGGTGGCGAGGCGTGGCTATGGATAGAGTTTGTGCACAGGAGGATGGATGTGCTGAATGAATGTTTGAGGACAATGTGTGGTGTGAGGAGGATGATCGAGTAAGTAACGTAAGGGTACGAGAGATGGTGTGGAAATAAAAAGAGTGTGGTTGAGCAGAGAGCAGAATAGGGTGTTTTGAAATGTTTTGGCACATGATAGAAATGAGTGAGGAAAGATTGACCAAGAGGATATATTTGTCGGAGGTGGGAGGAACGAGGAAAAAGTGGAGACCAAAAATTGGAGGTGGAAAGATGGAGTGAAAAAGATTTTGTGTGATCCGGGGCTGAACCATGCGGAGGGTGAAAGGAGCAAGGAATAGAGTGAATTGATCGATGTGTATACCGGGTTGACGTGCTGTCAAGTGGATTGATATCTGGCATAAGAAGCGTCTGCGGTAAACATGGAAAGCTGTGTAGTAAAGTAATATTTGCATGTGTGGACGTATGTATATACATGTTATGGGGTGGGTTGGGCCATTTTCTTTCGGTCGGTTACCTTGGCGCTAACCATCCGCAACGCGGAGACAGCGACAAAGCAAATATTATTATAAAAATAATATATATATATATATATATAATATAAATATTATAGAAATATATATTATATATTATCCCTGGGATAGGGGAGAAGATACTTCCCACGTATTCCCGGCGTGTTGTAGAAGGCGAACATAAAAGGTGGAGGGAGCGGGTGCTTGGAAATCTTCCCCTCATCCCCACACTTTTATTTCAATTTTCCAAAAGAGAACAGAGAAGGGGCCAGATGGAGAGATATTCCCTCAAAAGCCCAGTCCTCTGTTCTTAACGCACCAAATCGCTAATGCGGGAAATGGCGAATAGTACGAAAGAAAAAGAAAAGATTATATAATATATATTTATTATTTATTTATTTTGGTTTTGTCGCTGTCCTCCCACGTTAGCGAGGTAGCGCAAGGAGAAAACAGACGAAAGAAAAATGGCCCAACCCGCCCCATACACATGTATATACATACACGTCCACACTCATGCAAATGACATACCTGATACATCTCAATGTACACAAATATATACACACATAGACATTATTACATATAATACACCTGTAACATACATCAGTTACTGGTCTCGCTTTTATTTGTTCGCCATCGCCACCCCACCCCGCACCACATGGAATAACAACCCCCTCCCCCACATGTGTGCGGTAGCGCTAGAAAGACACCAAAGGCCCATTGTTCACACTTCGTCTCTTACTGTCAGTTAATAATGCACCGAACCACAGCTCCCCTTTTCCACATCCAGGCCCCACACGAACTTCCATTTTTTGGTGTCCACCCAAAAATGGGTTATTTACCCCAGAAGCTTCACATTCCCTGATTCAATCCATTACAGCACGTCGGCCCGGTATAAACAACAATCGTTTCCAATTCAATCTATTCCTTGCACGCCTTCACCCTCCTGCATGTTCAGGCCCCGATTCACTCAAATCTTTTTTTCACTCCATCTTTCCCACCTCCAATTTGGTCTCCCACTCTTCCTCATTTCCCACCACCTCTGACACTTATATCCTTCTTGTCAATCTTTCCTCACTCATTCTTCTCCTTGTGCCAAACCATTTCAAAACACCCTCTCTCTCTCTCAACCACCTACCTTTTTATTTCCACACATCTCTCTTACCCCTACAAATTACTTACTCGATCAACCACTTTACACCCACATATTGTCCTCAAACATCTCATTTCCCTGCACATACACCCTCCTGCGCACAACTCTATCCATAGCCCACGCTTCGCAACCAACAACGATTTGGAACACTATTCCTTCAAACATACCCATATTTGCTTTGCTAGATAATGTCTCGACTTCCAAACATTCTTCAAGGCTCCCAGAATGTTTCCGACCCCCTCCCCCACCCTATGATTCACTTCTGCTTCCATGGTTCATCCGCTGCAGATCACTCCCTGATATCTAAAACACTTTACTTCCTCCATTTTTCTTTCCATTCAAACTTACCTCCCAATTGACTTGACCCTCAACCCGACTGTACTATTAACCTTGCTCTTATTCACATTACTCTTAACTTCTTCTTCACACACTGTACCAAACTCAGTCACCAGCTTCTGCTGTTTACCTACATGAATCAGCCCACCAGCGCTGATATCATCAGCTAGAACAACAACTGACTCACTTCCCAAGCTCCCTCATCCAGAACAGACGCATACTTGCCCCCTTTTCCAAAACTTTTGCATTCACCTCCTAACAACCCCATCCATAAACAAATTATAACCATGGAGACATCACACACCCCTGCCGTCAAACCTACATTCACTGAGACCCAAACACTTTCCTCTCTTCCTACACGTACACCTGCCTTACATCCTTGATATAAAACTTTTCACTGCTTCTAACAACTTGCTCCCACACCATATATTCTTAAAACCTTCCACAGAGCACCTCTATCAAACTCTATCAAATTGCCTTCTCCAATCCATAAGTGCTACAAACAAATCCATTTGTTTTCTAAGTATTTCTCATCATACATTTCTCAAGCAAACACCTGATCCACACAACCTCTACCTCTTTCTGAAACCACACTGCTCTTCCCCAATCTGAGCTCTGTACATGCCTTCACCCTCTCAATCAATACCCTCCCATATAATTTCCCAGGAATACCAACAAACTATACCTCTGTAATTGTTTGAGCACTCACTCTATTCCCTTTGCCTTTGTACAATGGCCACATGCAAGCATTCTGCCAATCCGCAGGCACCTCACCATGAAACATACATACATTAAATAACCTTACTCACCAGTCAACATACTGTCACCCCCTTTTTTAATAATGCCCACTGCAATACCATCCAAACCTGCTGCTTGCTGGCTTTCCTCTTCCCGTAAAGCTTTTACTAACCTCTCTCTATTTACCAAATAATTTTTCCTAACCCTCTCACTTTGCACACCACCCTCGACCCAAACACCCTATATCCGCACTCTATCCTTCAAACACATGCAACAAAACCTTCAAAATACTCACTCCATCTCCTCACATCATCTTATTATATATATATATATATATATATATATATATATATTTTCTTTATTATTGTTAATATTATTAAACTTAGTCGTGTCTCTTGCGTTAGCGAGGTAGCGCAAGGGAACGACGAAAGAATGGCCCAACCGCCACACAAACACATGTATATACATCCACATCCACACACCACATATACATACCTATACCTTTCCCAACGTATACATATACATACATACACATACATATAAAATGTACATAATCATATTCTGCCTTATTCATTTCCAGTCGCCACCCCACCACACATAAAATGACAACGCCCCTCCCCCGCCATGAGCCGTGGTAGTGCAAGGAAAAAAGACAACAAAGCCACATTCTTCACAACTCAGATCTCTAGCTGCCAGTGTAATGCACCAAAAACCACAGCCCATTTCCCCACTCCTGGCCCCATAGAACTTTCCCATGGGTTTAACCCCAGACGCTTCACATTCCTGGTTCAATCCTGACAGCACTCGGCCCCGGTATAACCACATCGTTCCAATTCACTCTATTTACCTTGCCCTACGCCAATTCACCCTCCTGCATGTTCAGGCCCGAAACGCTCAAATCTTTTTCACTCCATCTTTCCACCTCCAATTGGTCTCCCAGTACTCCTCGCACACCTTCAACCTCTTTACACATACATCACTCTTTGTCAATCTTATCCTCAGTCTCTCCACGTGACAAACCATTTCAATACACCCTCTTCTGCTCTCTCCACCACACTCTTTTTATTACCACACTTCTCTTACCCTTTTCATTACTTACACGAATCAACACTAACTCACACCACAACATATTGTCCTCAGAACAACCCCATTCGCAACAAACCCACCCTCCACCACACAACTCTTATCTATAGCCCACGCCTTGTAACGCATATAACATTGTGAACCACTATTCCTTCAAACAATACTCCATATTTGCTTTTCCGTCGATAATGTTTTCTTCCACACATTTTTCACGCTCCCAGAAACTTTCGCCCCCTCCCCCACCCTGTGACTCACTTCTGCTTCCATGGTTCCATCCGCTGCCAAATCCACGTCCCAGATATCTAAAACACTTCACTTCCTCCAGGGTTTTCCTTCATCAAACTTACCTCACCAATTGACTCGTCCCTCAACCCTACTGTACTAATAGACCTTGCTCTTAATCACATTTTACTCAGCTTTCTTTTCAAACAGCACTTTACCAAACTCCATTCACCGGCTTCTCATCTGCAAGTGTCTCACCGAATCAGCCACCATGCCGATCATCAGCAAACAACAACGACTCACTCCCAACTCTCTCAACCACCAACAGCTGCAATACTTGCCCCTCCTCCAAAACTCTGCATCCACCTACCCTAATAACCCCATCCAGAAACAAATTTAAACTACCCAAAGAGACATCACACCCCCCTGCCGCAAACCGACATTCACGAGACCACTTACTTTCCTCTCTTTCCAAACACGTACACATGCCTTACATCCTTGAATAAAAACGTTTCACTGCGTCTAGCAACTTGCCTCCTACACCATAATACTCATATCCTTCCACAGACAAATCCATTTGTTTTCTAAGTATTTCTCACATACATTCTTTAAAGAAAACACCTGATCCACACATCCTCAACCACTTCTGATCCACACTGCTCTTCCCCAATCTGATGCTATGTATATGCCTTCACCCTCACAACAATACCCTCACGCCATATAATTTTCAGTAATACTCAAACAAACTTATACCCCTTTAATGTTTGAACACTCGCCTTTATCCCCTTTGGCTTTGTACAATGCACTATGTAAGCATTCCGCAATCCTCAGCACTTCACCATGAGCCATACAAGCATTTGAATATCCTCACCAACCAGTCAACAACACAGCCACCCCCTTTTTTAATAAATTCCACAGGCATACCATCCAGACACCCTGCCTTGCAGCTTTCATCTTCCGCAAAGCATTCAAATCACTACCTCTTCTCGGTTTACCAAATCATTCCCCTGACCCTCACTTTCGCACAACAAACACACCTCGACCAAAACACCCTATATCTGCCACTCCTGTCCCTCTAACACATTGAACAAGCCTTACAAAATACTCACTCCATCTCCTCACATCAACCCACTTCTTGTTTATTTCCTACCCATTAGCCCCCTTCACCGCGTTCCCCAATATGTTCTTCTTGTCTTACTTACTTATTTTCCTCCTTCAAAACACCTTTTTTATTCTCCCTTAAATTTGAATGATCTCTCCTCACCCCAACTCAGACTTATCTGAAGGTTTTAGGTTTTCTAGTCTTTCGTAATGAATTTGTGATTTACGTAAAATAAACAAACCAAGAAATCCTCACAATAATCTTAATGGATTTCGTGGCAGTGGAACAGAGCTCCAGTGCGTAACGAATCCTTTATTTTCGTCGACAGAGTTAAGATTGTCCACTTTTTGAATTAATGAATACCAAACATCTTAAAAGACTCCCAGAATGATTGCAAATCCAATGCTTGTAATAGAGAATAAATCGAGGAGCCCAGAAAAATTACTTATGCTAACAATCAACCACGTAATGTTGTTCCACCTTTTTTGTCTGTATTAATGTGCGAATCCAAAAAGACGCACTAATCTCCCCATGCATTCGAATAGTTGGTAATCCACCTATTGCGGCCAAGTTCACTACTGCATGAAACAACTAAATGATCGAGATTTCCAATCATCAACTGATTTAACCAAAATCAAGAAATTTTTAAAGTGTCTCAGTCGATGTATGTTTCAGTAATGGAAAATACGTTACAGTTTCATAAGACCTTGCAAGGGAGTTCACTTTAAACATGAATACCAACTGTTCACGTCCTTCCGTTCACATTAACAATGTGTTTGCAGTCAGGTATTTAAGAGCAGAGGAGACAAGCAATCTGTCTTGAGTGTACGTAAGAAAACTAGATTAGTGTCCTAAATATCGCCAGTGCACTTAGTCACAGTGTACAAAATTTCAGCAAAAGACCATGAACGTGGGAAAGTCGTCTACATCTACTAAGTTGTAAACGGTAATAACAAATGATGCCAGTAATTGTTTGAGCGGTTCGAGTCCAACCTAAAAAACAACTCAGTAATGGTGACCGAGAACAGTCATGGTGAGTCAAAAATAATTTTATGTTTCCTGTAGTAAAGATAATTTTTTTTGGTAAATTTTCAAGAACTGCAGGGTTATAGATCTATAACTCTGTTTAACAATCAGGCAGGTCCGTACATCATACTGAAGTACCTGTTATTGTTGTAATGTATGTATGCGAATAGTACTAAATTGTTCATTAATCAACCAATCAGTGTTACAATACGTCCAAGCATGTGGACCCTAATAAATGGCCTCCTACCTTTAAAGGCCACACACACACACACACACACACACATATATATATATATATATATATATATAGATATAAATATATTTAAATATATATATATATATAAGTATATATATTTTCAAAAATCCTATTTCGCCATTTCCCGCGTTTCGAGGTAGCGTTAAGAAGGGCCTGGCCTTAGAGGAAAATCCTCACCTCTGGCCCACCTTCCTGTTCCCTTCTTTGGGAAAAAACAAAAAAAAACGAGAGGGAAGATTCCAGCCACCCGCTCCCTCCCCTTTTTAGTCGCCTTCCCACGACACGCAGGGAATACGTGGGGAAGTATTCTTTCTCTCCTATCCCCAGGAGATATATATTTATTTATATATATATATAAATGATATAAATATATATATATATATATATATATATATATATAATATATAATATATAAATATATATCTTGGGGAAGAGCAGAGTGGTTTCAGATGTGGGTAGAGGATTGGATCAGGTTGTTTGCTTTGAAGAATGTATGTGAGAAATACCTTAGAAAAGCTATTGGATTTGTATGTAGCATTTATGGATCTGGAGAAAGGCATATGATAGAGTGGATAGAGGATGCTCTGTGGAAAGTATTAAGAATATATGGTGTGGGAGGCAAGTTGTTAGAAGCAGTGAAAAGTTTTATCGAGGATGTAAGGCATATGTACGTGTAAGGATGAGAGAAAGTTATTGGTTCTCCAGCTGAATGTAGGTTTGCGGCAGGGGTGTGTGATGTCTCCATGGTTGTTTGGATTTTGTTTATAATGGGGTTTTAGGGAGGTGAAATGCAAGAGTTTGGAAAGAGGGGCAAGTATGATGTCTGTTGGGGATGAAGAGCTTTGGGAAGTGAGGTCAGTTTGTTGATCGCTTATGATACACGCTGTGTGCTGATACATGTGAGAAACTGCAGAAGCTGGTACTGAGTTTGGTAAAAGTGGTGAAAGAAGAAAGTTAAGAGTAGAATGTGAATAAGAGCAAGGTATTAAGTACAGTAGGGTTGAGGTCAAGTCAATTGGGGGTAAGTTTTTGAAGGAAAAAACTGAGAAGAAAGAGTTTTAGATATCTGGGAGTGGATCTGGCTGCGGATGGAACCATGGAAGCGGAAATGAATCATAGGGTGGGGGAGGGGGCGAAAATCCAGGAGCCTTATGAAGAATGTGTGGAAGTCGAGAACATATATTCTCGGAAAAAAGGCAAAAAATAAAATATGGGTATGTTTGAAGGATAGTGGTCCAACAATGTTGTATGGTTTCGATGCGTGGGCTAGGATAGAGTTTTAGTGGCCGAGGAGGGTGGATTGCTGGACATGAGATTTTGAGGACAAAGTGTGGTGTGAGTGGTTTGATCTAGTAAGTAATGTAATGGGTAAGAGAGATGTGTGGAAAGAAATAAGCCGGTGCTTGAGAGAGCAGAAAGAGGTTGTTTTTGAAATGGTTTGGGCACATGAGAGGAAATGAGTGCGAAAGATTGACCAAGAGATAAATGTGTCGGAGGTGAGGGAACGAAGGAGAAGTGGAGACCAATTGGAGGTGGTAATGGAGTGAAAAAATTTTGAGTGATCGGGCTGCACATGCAGGAGGTGAAAGGAGGGCAAGGAATAGAGTGAATTGGATCGATGTGGTATACCGGGGGGGTTGACGTGGGCTGTCAGTGGATTGAATCAGGGCATGTGAAGCGTCTGGGGTAAACATGGAAAGTTAGGGTGTGCCTGATGTGGTAAAGGGAGCTGTGGTTTCGGGCATTATTGCGTGGCCAGCTAGAGACTGAGAGTGAACGAATGGGCCTTTTGGTAGTCTTCAGCCTATGCTACCTCGCACACATGAGAGGGGGAGGGGAAGGTATTCCATGTGTGGAGAGGTGCGATGGGAGTGAATGGGGGCAGACAGTGTGAATTGTGTGCATGGGGTCTATAGTAAGTGTCTGTGTATCGTATATTAATATGTTGTACATTGAATGTATAGAATAGGTATGATATTTGCGATGAGTATGACGTGTGGTGTGTAGACATTGTGATGGGGTGGGTTGGGCCATTTCCTTTCGTCTGTTTCCTTGCGGCAACCACTCGCAAAACCGCGGGCAAAACACGACAAAGCAAATAAAAAAAAAATAATATAAAATATATAAATATATAATATATAATATATATATATATATTATATAGATATATATATTATATATATATATGTGTGTGTGTGTGTGTGTGTGTTTAGATAAGTACAAATCTTCGCCAGAGCAATATTGTCTTCCGGAAATAACTACGAGTTAGTCCAGTTATAGAAATTTTTTTGTACCCAAGACTCAAAAGGGAAAACGAGGGACTTAATTTGCCTTGAAACGACTAGGGGCCCAATGTCGGTATAAGGAAGGCCTAACGAATCTTTTAACGATATCCTTAAGGCCAGTATCCTAGTATACTATGTTTCATTACCTGAGATTGTCACAGTGTAAAAATACTAATATTGCTCATCATTTATAATTTGTTCACAGTTATACACTAATTTTGCACATCATTTTAATATTGTCCCAGTTGTATACTAATTGATCTGTCATAAGTCTGCAGTTACAGAGTTTGCCAAATAATAGCTTGTATCCTAGCTTTAACATATGAATATATTTTTGTCAACAGTGGAGGCAGCGTTCATCTATATAGTTACCGATTTTTCCTTGACACTACACTTTTAACGTATAGGATTATTTTTTCCTCTTATTTCTTGTCTAATAAAAAGTTCGGTTTCAATTTTTGGTAGCATTGCTTCTACTTTCCTTCTTTTTTCCGGGGCGAAGGATCTTTTTTTTTTTTTTTTTTTTTTTTTTTAAAATAAGATGAGTGGAAGACCATGGGAAGAGTTAGAGGCTAAGTCATACACCACTCACTCCTTAACAGCACTGACTTAAAATGAAGAGTTGATAATGTAGCACAGTCACAGTTCAGAGGAAATTAATTGACAAGCCTTTAACATCATGTTTTTTTGTCCGTTAGATTATCATTCCTGTCTGCTTGTTACAAGACAGGGCGTAAAAGTAACTGGAGTTGTGGTGTTACGTTATCTTCATTTAATAGCATTTTTCATTTATTTTTCAGGCTACAAGTGGTGTGTGTGTGTGTGTTTGTGTGTGGTGTGTGGGTGGGTGTATAGGTGGGTACAGGAGTGCTGACCACATCCCACTGTAGCCCCTCAAGTCGATATCAACATTTTCCTAGAAAACAACAATAAATGACTTCAACGGTCTCAATACACTCATCAGCTCTCCTCGAAAGAAACAGTAAGACTGTTTCAGAGTACACTCGTCTCAAGGCCTAGGGATGCAAGAGCACAGCTGCTCACATCCCCGGACACTCTGTGTGGATGCAACACCAGGCCTGAGGTCATGTCTAGTATCTGTGTGCGTCCCCCACGGCATTCACCCCTAGTATATCCTTTTCCTCCCCCTTCACACAAAGGTTTCAGTACACGGATCTATTACTGATGCTGTCACAGGCGTCCAGCTCGCCTAGCAACAAGCGATCGTGCCCGTAGATCGTACCCCTGTGGGTAGGTAACGCCATCGGTATGTTCGTAACGGGTAGTAAAGTACTGCACAGCTTCATTACGCGGTCGAAGATCTAAAGGCATTTGTTGAAGACAAACTTTTTTTTTTCTTCGTGATATGTAATTTTCCTTAAGCGGGGGTGAAGAGCCTAAAAAGAATGTGTAACGTACCATAATGCCAATCTCGAATGGCCGGTGTGTTGGTTGAACTAACAAGAATAAGTGTTATCCTGATACATAATGTATTACACTTTCCTCTGGACGAACGGAGACCGTCTTGTCTCTATCAAGAACTACAAGTTAAGTGTTCTTTTGTAAGTTGAGTGACCTAAACTCTTGCAACCTGGGACTGAATATCAACTCTGATGTTAGTATGGGGGAGTGGGGCCTTCTGTTTCAGTCCAGTTTTACGAGTTAAAGTCAGTTATATACTGATATGGTCATAAGCTGTTCATGAATGAGACCAGAAAGCTGCATTTGTAGTAACGTTCACTTTGTTTCTGGTTTCGACTAAATGATTTATTACCTACATGGCATCGGGGAACTGAGACCCTAATCAAGCGCATCACAATGCACACACCTACACACACACACCACATATATACATATATATAAATATATATATATATTATATATATATATATAAA
>NW_027264860.1:0-30364 GCF_036320965.1 Panulirus ornatus
CTTTCAATGTTTCTTTCCCTTTTGATGCCTCTATGCCCCTGTAATTGCCTTTGGCGGCGCCAAAGGGGATTTAAAATAAACCTTTAATTTGTCTTTTTATTTTTGGATGCCACCATGCAACTGTATTGGACTTTGGCACCCCAAAGGGTATTTTAAGTAAACTTTTAATTAGTCTCTTTCCCTTTAGATGCCACTATTCCCCTGTAAAGGCCTTTGAAGACGCCAAAGGGGATTTAGATTAATCCTTCAATTTTTCTCTAAATTTTTGGATGCCTCCACGCAATTCTCTTGCCCTTTGGCATCACCAAAGTGGCATTAAAGTAAGCTTTCCAAATGTTTCTTTCCCTTTTGATGCCTCTATGCCCCTGTAATTGCCTTTGGCGGCGCCAAAGGGGATTTAAAATAAACCTTTAATTTGTCTTTTTATTTTTGGATGCCACCATGCAACTGTATTGGACTTTGGCACCCCAAAGGGTATTTTAAGTAAACTTTTAATTAGGGTCTTTCCCTTTAGATGCCACTATTCCCCTGTAAAGGCCTTTGAAGACGCCAAAGGGGAGTTAGATTAATCCTTCAATTTTCCTCTAAATTTTTCGATGCCTCCACGCAATTCTCTTGCCCTTTGGCATCCCCAAAGTGGCATTAAAGTAAGCTTTCCAAATGTTTCTTTCCCTTTTGATGCCTCTATGCCCCTGTAATTGCCTTTGGCAGCGCTAAAGGGGATTTAAAATAAACCTTTAATTTGTCTTTTTATTTTTGGATGCCACCATGCAACTGTATTGGACTTTGGCACCCCCAAAGGGTATTTTAAGTAAACTTTTAATTAGGGTCTTTCCCTTTAGATGCCACTATTCCCCTGTAAAGGCCTTTGAAGACGCCAAAGGGGATTTAGATTAATCCTTCAATTTTCCTCTAAATTTTTTGATGTCTCCACGCAATTCTCTTGCCCTTTGGCATCACCAAAGTGGTATTAAAGTAAGCTTTCGAAATGTTTCTTTCCCTTTTAATGCCTCTATGCCCCTGTAATTGCCTTTGGCGGCGCCAAAGGGGATTTAAACTAAATCTTTAATTTGTCTTTTTGTTTTTGGATGCCACCATGCAAAGGTATTAGACTTTGGCACCCCAAAACGGTCTGTTAAGTAAACTTTTAATTTGTCTCTTTCCCTTCAGATGCCACTATTACCCTGTAAAGGCCTTTGAAGACGCCAAAGGGGATTTAGATTAATCCTTCAATTTTTCTCTAAATTTTTGGATGCCTCACCGCAATTCTCTTGACCTTTGGCATCCCCAAAGTGGCATTAAAGTAAGCTTTCCAAATGTTTCTTTCCCTTATGATGCCTCTATGCCCCTGTAATTGCCTTTGGCGGCGCCAAAGGGGATTGAAAATAAACCTTTAATTTGTCTTTTTAATTTTGGATGCCTCCGTGCAGCTGTATTGGACTTTGGCACCCCTAAACGGTCTTTTAAGTAAACTTTTAATTAGGGTCTTTCCCTTTAGATGCCACTATTCCCCTGTAAAGGCCTTTGAAGACGCCAAAGGGGATTTAGATTAATCCTTCAATTTTCCTCTAAATTTTTGATGTCTCCACGCAATTCTCCTGCCCTTTGGCATCACCAAAGTGGTATTAAAGTAAGCTTTCGAAATGTTTCTTTCCCTTTTAATGCCTCTATGCCCCTGTAATTGCCTTTGGCGGCGCCAAAGGGGATTTAAACTAAATCTTTAATTTGTCTTTTTGTTTTTGGATGCCACCATGCAAAGGTATTAGACTTTGGCACCCCAAAACGGTCTGTTAAGTAAACTTTTAATTTGTCTCTTTCCCTTCAGATGCCACTATTCCCCTGTAAAGGCCTTTGAAGACGCCAAAGGGGATTTAGATTAATCCTTCAATTTTTCTCTAAATTTTTGGATGCCTCACCGCAATTCTCTTGACCTTTGGCATCCCCAAAGTGGCATTAAAGTAAGCTTTCCAAATGTTTCTTTCCCTTATGATGCCTCTATGCCCCTGTAATTGCCTTTGGCGGCGCCAAAGGGGATTTAAAATAAACCTTTAATTTGTCTTTTTATTTTTGGATGCCACCATGCAACTGTATTGGACTTTGGCACCCCTAAACGGTCTTTTAAGTAAACTTTTAATTAGTCTCTTTCCCTTCAGATGCCACTATTCCCCTGTAAAGGCCTTTGAAGACGCCAAAGGGGATTTAGATTAATCCTTCAATTTTCCTCTAAATTTTTGGATGCCTCCACGCAATTCTCTTGCCCTTTGGCATCCCCAAAGTGGCATTAAGTAAGCTTTGCAGATGTTTCTTTCCCTTTTGATGCCTCTATGCCCCTGTAATTGCCTTTGGCTGGCGCCAAAGGGGATTTAAAATAAACCTTTAATTTGTCTTTTTATTTTTGGATGCCACCATGCAACTGTATTGGACTTTGGCACCCCTAAACGGTCTTTTAAGTAAACTTTTAATTAGGGTCTTTCCCTTTAGATGCCACTATTCCCCTGTAAAGGCCTTTGAAGACGCCAAAGGGGATTTAGATTAATCCTTCAATTTTCCTCTAAATTTTTTGATGTCTCCACGCAATTCTCTTGCCCTTTGGCATCACCAAAGTGGTATTAAAGTAAGCTTTCGAAATGTTTCTTTCCCTTTTAATGCCTCTATGCCCCTGTAATTGCCTTTGGCGGCGCCAAAGGGGATTTAAACTAAATCTTTAATTTGTCTTTTTGTTTTTGGATGCCACCATGCAAAGGTATTAGACTTTGGCACCCCAAAACGGTCTGTTAAGTAAACTTTTCATTTGTCTCTTTCCCTTCAGATGCCACTATTACCCTGTAAAGGCCTTTGAAGACGCCAAAGGGGATTTAGATTAATCCTTCAATTTTTCTCTAAATTTTTGGATGCCTCACCGCAATTCTCTTGACCTTTGGCATCCCCAAAGTGGCATTAAAGTAAGCTTTCCAAATGTTTCTTTCCCTTATGATGCCTCTATGCCCCTGTAATTGCCTTTGGCGGCGCCAAAGGGGATTGAAAATAAACCTTTAATTTGTCTTTTTAATTTTCGATGCCTCCGTGCAGCTGTATTGGACTTTGGCACCCCTAAACGGTCTTTTATAAAAAATCTTAATTTATCTCTTTCCCTTCAGATGCCACTACTCCCCTGTAAAGGCCTTTGAAGACGCCAAAGGGGATTTAGATTAATCCTTCAATTTTCCTCTAAGATTTTGGATGCCTCCACGCAATTCCCTTGCACTTTGGCATCCCCAAAGTGGCATTAAGGTAAGCTTTGCAGATGCTTCTTTCCCTATTGGTGCCTCTATGCCCCTGTAATTGCCTTTGGTGGCGCCAAAGGGGATTTAAACTAAAGCTTCAATTTGTCTTTTTATTTTTGGATGCCACCATGCAAAGGTATTGGACTTTGGCACCCCTAAACGGTCTTTTAAGTAAACTTTTAATTTGTCTCTTTCCCTTCAGATGCCACTATTCCCCTGTAAAGGCCTTTGAAGACGCCAAAGGGGAGTTAGATTAATCCTTCAATTTTCCTCTAAATTTTTCGAAGTGTCCATGCAATTCTCTTTCCCTTTGGCATCCCCAAAGTGGCATTAAAGTAAGCTTTCCAAATGTTTCTTTCCCTTTTGATGCCTCTATGCCCCTGTAATTGCCTTTGGCGGCGCCAAAGGGGATTTAAAATAAACCTTTAATTTGTCTTTTTATTTTTGGAAGCCACCATGCAACTGTATTGGACTTTGGCACCCCCAAAGGGTATTTTAAGTAAAATTTTAATTAGTGTCTTTCCCTTTAGATGCCACTATTCCCCTGTAAAGGCCTTTGAAGACGCCAAAGGGGATTTAGATTAATCCTTCAATTTTCCTCTAAATTTTTGGATGTCTCCACGCAATTCTCTTGCCCTTTGGCATCCCCAAAGTGGTATTAAAGTAAGCTTTCCAAATGTTTCTTTCCCTTTTGATGCCTCTATGCCCCTGCAATTGCCTTTGGCGGCGCCAAAGGGGATTTAAACTAAATCTTTAATTTGTCTTTTTGTTTTTGGATACCACCATGCAAAGGTATTAGACTTTGGCACCCCTAAACGGTCTGTTAAGTAAACTTTTAATTTGTCTCTTTCCCTTCAGATGCCACTATTCCCCTGTAAAGGCCTTTGAAGACGCCAAAGGGGATTTAGATTAATCCTTCAATTTTTCTCTAAATTTTTGGATGCCTCACCGCAATTCTCTTGACCTTTGGCATCTCCAAAGTGGCATTAAAGTAAGCTTTCCAAATGTTTCTTTCCCTTATGATGCCTCTATGCCCCTGTAATTGCCTTTGGCGGCGCCAAAGGGGATTTAAAATAAACATTTAGTTTATCTTTTTATTTTTGGATGCCACCATGCAACTGTATTGGACTTTGCCAGCCCCAAAGGGTATTTTAAGTAAACTTTTAATTAGGGTCTTTCCCTTTAGATGCCACTATTCCCCTGTAAAGGCCTTTGAAGACGCCAAAGGGGATTTAGATTAATCCTTCAATTTTCCTCTAATTTTTTCGATGCCTCCATGCAATTCTCTTGCCCTTTGGCATCCCCAAAGTGGCATTAAAGTAAGCTTTCAAATGTTTCTTTCCCTTTTGATGCCTCTATGCCCCTGTAATTGCCTTTGGCAGCGCTAAAGGGGATTTAAAATAAACCTTTAATTTGTCTTTTTATTTTTGGATGCCACCATGCAACTGTATTGGACTTTGGCACCCCCAAAGGGTATTTTAAGTAAACTTTTAATTTGTCTCTTTCCCTTCAGATGCCACTATTCCCCTGTAAAGGCCTTTGAAGACGCCAAAGGGGAGTTAGATTAATCCTTCAATTTTCCTCTAAATTTTTCGAAGTGTCCATGCAATTCTCTTTCCCTTTGGCATCCCCAAAGTGGCATTAAAGTAAGCTTTCCAAATGTTTCTTTCCCTTTTGATGCCTCTATGCCCCTGTAATTGCCTTTGGCGGCGCCAAAGGGGATTTAAAATAAACCTTAAATTTGTCTTTTTATTTTTGGAAGCCACCATGCAACTGTATTGGACTTTGGCACCCCCAAAGGGTATTTTAAGTAAAATTTTAATTAGGGTCTTTCCCTTTAGATGCCACTATTCCCCTGTAAAGGCCTTTGAAGACGCCAAAGGGGATTTAGATTAATCCTTCAATTTTCCTCTAAATTTTTGGATGTCTCCACGCAATTCTCTTGCCCTTTGGCATCCCCAAAGTGGTATTAAAGTAAGCTTTCCAAATGTTTCTTTCCCTTTTGATGCCTCTATGCCCCTGCAATTGCCTTTGGCGGCGCCAAAGGGGATTTAAACTAAATCTTTAATTTGTCTTTTTGTTTTTGGATACCACCATGCAAAGGTATTAGACTTTGGCACCCCTAAACGGTCTGTTAAGTAAACTTTTAATTTGTCTCTTTCCCTTCAGATGCCACTATTCCCCTGTAAAGGCCTTTGAAGACGCCAAAGGGGATTTAGATTAATCCTTCAATTTTTCTCTAAATTTTTGGATGCCACACCGCAATTCTCTTGACCTTTGGCATCTCCAAAGTGGCATTAAAGTAAGCTTTCCAAATGTTTCTTTCCCTTATGATGCCTCTATGCCCCTGTAATTGCCTTTGGCGGCGCCAAAGGGGATTTAAAATAAACATTTAGTTTATCTTTTTATTTTTGGATGCCACCATGCAACTGTATTGGACTTTGCCAGCCCCAAAGGGTATTTTAAGTAAACTTTTAATTAGGGTCTTTCCCTTTAGATGCCACTATTCCCCTGTAAAGGCCTTTGAAGACGCCAAAGGGGAGTTAGATTAATCCTTCAATTTTCCTCTAATTTTTTCGATGCCTCCATGCAATTCTCTTGCCCTTTGGCATCCCCAAAGTGGCATTAAAGTAAGCTTTCCAAATGTTTCTTTCCCTTTTGATGCCTCTATGCCCCTGTAATTGCCTTTGGCAGCGCTAAAGGGGATTTAAAATAAACCTTTAATTTGTCTTTTTATTTTTGGATGCCACCATGCAACTGTATTGGACTTTGGCACCCCCAAAGGGTATTTTAAGTAAACTTTTAATTAGGGTCTTTCCCTTTAGATGCCACTATTCCCCTGTAAAGGCCTTTGAAGACGCCAAAGGGGATTTAGATTAATCCTTCAATTTTCCTCTAAATTTTTTGATGTCTCCACGCAATTCTCTTGCCCTTTGGCATCACCAAAGTGGTATTAAAGTAAGCTTTCGAAATGTTTCTTTCCCTTTTAATGCCTCTATGCCCCTGTAATTGCCTTTGGCGGCGCCAAAGGGGATTTAAACTAAATCTTTAATTTGTCTTTTTGTTTTTGGATGCCACCATGCAAAGGTATTAGACTTTGGCACCCCAAAACGGTCTGTTAAGTAAACTTTTCATTTGTCTCTTTCCCTTCAGATGCCACTATTACCCTGTAAAGGCCTTTGAAGACGCCAAAGGGGATTTAGATTAATCCTTCAATTTTTCTCTAAATTTTTGGATGCCTCACCGCAATTCTCTTGACCTTTGGCATCCCCAAAGTGGCATTAAAGTAAGCTTTCCAAATGTTTCTTTCCCTTATGATGCCTCTATGCCCCTGTAATTGCCTTTGGCGGCGCCAAAGGGGATTGAAAATAAACCTTTAATTTGTCTTTTTAATTTTGGATGCCTCCGTGCAGCTGTATTGGACTTTGGCACCCCTAAACGGTCTTTTATAAAAAATCTTAATTTATCTCTTTCCCTTCAGATGCCACTACTCCCCTGTAAAGGCCTTTGAAGACGCCAAAGGGGATTTAGATTAATCCTTCAATTTTCCTCTAAGATTTTGGATGCCTCCACGCAATTCCCTTGCACTTTGGCATCCCCAAAGTGGCATTAAGGTAAGCTTTGCAGATGCTTCTTTCCCTATTGGTGCCTCTATGCCCCTGTAATTGCCTTTGGTGGCGCCAAAGGGGATTTAAACTAAAGCTTCAATTTGTCTTTTTATTTTTGGATGCCACCATGCAAAGGTATTGGACTTTGGCACCCCTAAACGGTCTTTTAAGTAAACTTTTAATTTGGTCTCTTTCCCTTCAGATGCCACTATTCCCCTGTAAAGGCCTTTGAAGACGCCAAAGGGGATTTAGATTAATCCTTCAATTTTCCTCTAAATTTTTTGATGTCTCCACGCAATTCTCTTGCCCTTTGGCATCACCAAAGTGGTATTAAAGTAAGCTTTCGAAATGTTTCTTTCCCTTTTGATGCCTCTATGCCCCTGTAATTGCCTTTGGCGGCGCCAAAGGGGATTTAAACTAAATCTTTAATTTGTCTTTTTGTTTTTGGATGCCACCATGCAAAGGTATTAGACTTTGGCACCCCAAAACGGTCTGTTAAGTAAACTTTTAATTTGTCTCTTTCCCTTCAGATGCCACTATTCCCCTGTAAAGGCCTTTGAAGACGCCAAAGGGGATTTAGATTAATCCTTCAATTTTTCTCTAAATTTTTGGATGCCTCACCGCAATTCTCTTGACCTTTGGCATCCCCAAAGTGGCATTAAAGTAAGCTTTCCAAATGTTTCTTTCCCTTATGATGCCTCTATGCCCCTGTAATTGCCTTTGGCGGCGCCAAAGGGGATTTAAAATAAACCTTTAATTTGTCTTTTTATTTTTGGATGCCACCATGCAACTGTATTGGACTTTGGCACCCCAAAGGGTATTTTAAGTAAACTTTTAATTAGGTCTTTCCCTTTAGATGCCACTATTCCCCTGTAAAGGCCTTTGAAGACGCCAAAGGGGATTTAGATTAATCCTTCAATTTTCCTCTAATTTTTTCGATGCCTCCATGCAATTCTCTTGCCCTTTGGCATCCCCAAAGTGGCATTAAAGTAAGCTTTCCAAATGTTTCTTTCCCTTTTGATGCCTCTATGCCCCTGTAATTGCCTTTGGCAGCGCTAAAGGGGATTTAAAATAAACCTTTAATTTGTCTTTTTATTTTTGGATGCCACCATGCAACTGTATTGGACTTTGGCACCCCCAAAGGGTATTTTAAGTAAACTTTTAATTAGGGTCTTTCCCTTTAGATGCCACTATTCCCCTGTAAAGGCCTTTGAAGACGCCAAAGGGGATTTAGATTAATCCTTCAATTTTCCTCTAAATTTTTTGATGTCTCCACGCAATTCTCTTGCCCTTTGGCATCACCAAAGTGGTATTAAAGTAAGCTTTCGAAATGTTTCTTTCCCTTTTAATGCCTCTATGCCCCTGTAATTGCCTTTGGCGGCGCCAAAGGGGATTTAAACTAAATCTTTAATTTGTCTTTTTGTTTTTGGATGCCACCATGCAAAGGTATTAGACTTTGGCACCCCAAAACGGTCTGTTAAGTAAACTTTTCATTTGTCTCTTTCCCTTCAGATGCCACTATTACCCTGTAAAGGCCTTTGAAGACGCCAAAGGGGATTTAGATTAATCCTTCAATTTTTCTCTAAATTTTTGGATGCCTCACCGCAATTCTCTTGACCTTTGGCATCCCCAAAGTGGCATTAAAGTAAGCTTTCCAAATGTTTCTTTCCCTTATGATGCCTCTATGCCCCTGTAATTGCCTTTGGCGGCGCCAAAGGGGATTGAAAATAAACCTTTAATTTGTCTTTTTAATTTTGGATGCCTCCGTGCAGCTGTATTGGACTTTGGCACCCCTAAACGGTCTTTTATAAAAAATCTTAATTTATCTCTTTCCCTTCAGATGCCACTACTCCCCTGTAAAGGCCTTTGAAGACGCCAAAGGGGATTTAGATTAATCCTTCAATTTTCCTCTAAGATTTTGGATGCCTCCACGCAATTCCCTTGCACTTTGGCATCCCCAAAGTGGCATTAAGGTAAGCTTTGCAGATGCTTCTTTCCCTATTGGTGCCTCTATGCCCCTGTAATTGCCTTTGGTGGCGCCAAAGGGGATTTAAACTAAAGCTTCAATTTGTCTTTTTATTTTTGGATGCCACCATGCAAAGGTATTGGACTTTGGCACCCCTAAACGGTCTTTTAAGTAAACTTTTAATTTGTCTCTTTCCCTTCAGATGCCACTATTCCCCTGTAAAGGCCTTTGAAGACGCCAAAGGGGAGTTAGATTAATCCTTCAATTTTCCTCTAAATTTTTCGAAGTGTCCATGCAATTCTCTTTCCCTTTGGCATCCCCAAAGTGGCATTAAAGTAAGCTTTCCAAATGTTTCTTTCCCTTTTGATGCCTCTATGCCCCTGTAATTGCCTTTGGCGGCGCCAAAGGGGATTTAAAATAAACCTTTAATTTGTCTTTTTATTTTTGGAAGCCACCATGCAACTGTATTGGACTTTGGCACCCCCAAAGGGTATTTTAAGTAAACTTTTAATTAGGGTCTTTCCCTTTAGATGCCACTATTCCCCTGTAAAGGCCTTTGAAGACGCCAAAGGGGATTTAGATTAATCCTTCAATTTTCCTCTAAATTTTTGGATGTCTCCACGCAATTCTCTTGCCCTTTGGCATCCCCAAAGTGGTATTAAAGTAAGCTTTCGAAATGTTTCTTTCCCTTTTGATGCCTCTATGCCCCTGCAATTGCCTTTGGCGGCGCCAAAGGGGATTTAAACTAAATCTTTAATTTGTCTTTTTGTTTTTGGATACCACCATGCAAAGGTATTAGACTTTGGCACCCCTAAACGGTCTGTTAAGTAAACTTTTAATTTGTCTCTTTCCCTTCAGATGCCACTATTCCCCTGTAAAGGCCTTTGAAGACGCCAAAGGGGATTTAGATTAATCCTTCAATTTTTCTCTAAATTTTTGGATGCCACACCGCAATTCTCTTGACCTTTGGCATCTCCAAAGTGGCATTAAAGTAAGCTTTCCAAATGTTTCTTTCCCTTATGATGCCTCTATGCCCCTGTAATTGCCTTTGGCGGCGCCAAAGGGGATTTAAAATAAACATTTAGTTTATCTTTTTATTTTTGGATGCCACCATGCAACTGTATTGGACTTTGCCAGCCCCAAAGGGTATTTTAAGTAAACTTTTAATTAGGGTCTTTCCCTTTAGATGCCACTATTCCCCTGTAAAGGCCTTTGAAGACGCCAAAGGGGAGTTAGATTAATCCTTCAATTTTCCTCTAATTTTTTCGATGCCTCCATGCAATTCTCTTGCCCTTTGGCATCCCCAAAGTGGCATTAAAGTAAGCTTTCCAAATGTTTCTTTCCCTTTTGATGCCTCTATGCCCCTGTAATTGCCTTTGGCAGCGCTAAAGGGGATTTAAAATAAACCTTTAATTTGTCTTTTTATTTTTGGATGCCACCATGCAACTGTATTGGACTTTGGCACCCCCAAAGGGTATTTTAAGTAAACTTTTAATTTGTCTCTTTCCCTTCAGATGCCACTATTCCCCTGTAAAGGCCTTTGAAGACGCCAAAGGGGATTTAGATTAATCCTTCAATTTTCCTCTAAATTTTTGATGTCTCCACGCAATTCTCTTGCCCTTTGGCATCCCCAAAGTGGCATTAAAGTAAGCTTTCGAAATGTTTCTTTCCCTTTTGATGCCTCTATGCCCCTGTAATTGCCTTTGGCGGCGCCAAAGGGGATTTAAACTAAATCTTTAATTTGTCTTTTTATTTTTGGATGCCACCATGCAACTGTATTGGACTTTGGCACCCCCAAAGGGTCTTTTAAGTAAACTTTTAATTAGGGTCTTTCCCTTTAGATGCCACTATTCCCCTGTAAAGGCCTTTGAAGACGCCAAAGGGGATTTAGATTAATCCTTCAATTTTCTCTAAATTTTTGGATGTCTCCACGCAATTCTCTTGCCCTTTGGCATCCCCAAAGTGGTATTAAAGTAAGCTTTCCAAATGTTTCTTTCCCTTTTGATGCCTCTATGCCCCTGTAATTGCCTTTGGCGGCGCCAAAGGGGATTTAAACTAAATCTTTAATTTGTCTTTTTGTTTTTGGATGCCACCATGCAAAGGTATTAGACTTTGGCACCCCTAAACGGTCTGTTAAGTAAACTTTTAATTTGTCTCTTTCCCTTCAGATGCCACTATTCCCCTGTAAAGGCCTTTGAAGACGCCAAAGGGGATTTAGATTAATCCTTCAATTTTTCTCTAAATTTTTGGATGCCTCACCGCAATTCTCTTGACCTTTGGCATCTCCAAAGTGGCATTAAAGTAAGCTTTCCAAATGTTTCTTTCCCTTTTGATGCCTCTATGCCCCTGTAATTGCCTTTGGCGGCGCCAAAGGGGATTTAAACTAAAGCTTCAATTTGTCTTTTTATTTTTGGATGCCACCATGCAACTGTATTGGACTTTGGCACCCCAAAGGGTCTTTTAAGTAAACTTTTAATTAGGTCTCTTTCCCTTCAGATGCCACTATTCCCCTGTAAAGGCCTTTGAAGACGCCAAAGGGGAGTTAGATTAATCCTTCAATTTTCCTCTAAATTTTTCGATGCCTCCATGCAATTCTCTTGCCCTTTGGCATCCCCAAAGTGGCATTAAAGTAAGCTTTCCAAATGTTTCTTTCCCTTTTGATGCCTCTATGCCCCTGTAATTGCCTTTGGCGGCGCCAAAGGGGATTTAAAATAAACCTTTAATTTGTCTTTTTATTTTTGGATGCCACCATGCAACTGTATTGGACTTTGGCACCCCCAAAGGGTATTTTAAGTAAACTTTTAATTAGGGTCTTTCCCTTTAGATGCCACTATTCCCCTGTAAAGGCCTTTGAAGACGCCAAAGGGGATTTAGATTAATCCTTCAATTTTCCTCTAAATTTTTTGATGTCTCCACGCAATTCTCTTGCCCTTTGGCATCACCAAAGTGGTATTAAAGTAAGCTTTCGAAATGTTTCTTTCCCTTTTAATGCCTCTATGCCCCTGTAATTGCCTTTGGCGGCGCCAAAGGGGATTTAAACTAAATCTTTAATTTGTCTTTTTGTTTTTGGATGCCACCATGCAAAGGTATTAGACTTTGGCACCCCAAAACGGTCTGTTAAGTAAACTTTTAATTTGTCTCTTTCCCTTCAGATGCCACTATTACCCTGTAAAGGCCTTTGAAGACGCCAAAGGGGATTTAGATTAATCCTTCAATTTTTCTCTAAATTTTTGGATGCCTCACCGCAATTCTCTTGACCTTTGGCATCCCCAAAGTGGCATTAAAGTAAGCTTTCCAAATGTTTCTTTCCCTTATGATGCCTCTATGCCCCTGTAATTGCCTTTGGCGGCGCCAAAGGGGATTGAAAATAAACCTTTAATTTGTCTTTTTAATTTTGGATGCCTCCGTGCAGCTGTATTGGACTTTGGCACCCCTAAACGGTCTTTTAAGTAAAATCTTAATTTATCTCTTTCCCTTCAGATGCCACTACTCCCCTGTAAAGGCCTTTGAAGACGCCAAAGGGGATTTAGATTAATCCTTCAATTTTCCTCTAAGATTTTGGATGCCTCCACGCAATTCCCTTGCACTTTGGCATCCCCAAAGTGGCATTAAGGTAAGCTTTGCAGATGCTTTCTTTCCCTATTGATGCCTCTATGCCCCTGTAATTGCCTTTGGTGGCGCCAAAGGGGATTTAAACTAAAGCTTCAATTTGTCTTTTTATTTTTGGATGCCACCATGCAAAGGTATTGGACTTTGGCACCCCTAAACGGTCTTTTAAGTAAACTTTTAATTAGGGTCTTTCCCTTTAGATGCCACTATTCCCCTGTAAAGGCCTTTGAAGACGCCAAAGGGGATTTAGATTAATCCTTCAATTTTCCTCTAAATTTTTTGATGTCTCCACGCAATTCTCTTGCCCTTTGGCATCACCAAAGTGGTATTAAAGTAAGCTTTCGAAATGTTTCTTTCCCTTTTAATGCCTCTATGCCCCTGTAATTGCCTTTGGCGGCGCCAAAGGGGATTTAAACTAAATCTTTAATTTGTCTTTTTGTTTTTGGATGCCACCATGCAAAGGTATTAGACTTTGGCACCCCAAAACGGTCTGTTAAGTAAACTTTTCATTTGTCTCTTTCCCTTCAGATGCCACTATTACCCTGTAAAGGCCTTTGAAGACGCCAAAGGGGATTTAGATTAATCCTTCAATTTTTCTCTAAATTTTTGGATGCCTCACCGCAATTCTCTTGACCTTTGGCATCCCCAAAGTGGCATTAAAGTAAGCTTTCCAAATGTTTCTTTCCCTTATGATGCCTCTATGCCCCTGTAATTGCCTTTGGCGGCGCCAAAGGGGATTGAAAATAAACCTTTAATTTGTCTTTTTAATTTTGGATGCCTCCGTGCAGCTGTATTGGACTTTGGCACCCCTAAACGGTCTTTTATAAAAATTTTAATTTATCTCTTTCCCTTCAGATGCCACTACTCCCCTGTAAAGGCCTTTGAAGACGCCAAAGGGGATTTAGATTAATCCTTCAATTTTCCTCTAAGATTTTGGATGCCTCCACGCAATTCCCTTGCACTTTGGCATCCCCAAAGTGGCATTAAGGTAAGCTTTGCAGATGCTTCTTTCCCTATTGGTGCCTCTATGCCCCTGTAATTGCCTTTGGTGGCGCCAAAGGGGATTTAAACTAAAGCTTCAATTTGTCTTTTTATTTTTGGATGCCACCATGCAAAGGTATTGGACTTTGGCACCCCTAAACGGTCTTTTAAGTAAACTTTTAATTAGGGTCTTTCCCTTTAGATGCCACTATTCCCCTGTAAAGGCCTTTGAAGACGCCAAAGGGGATTTAGATTAATCCTTCAATTTTCCTCTAAATTTTTGATGTCTCCACGCAATTCTCTTGCCCTTTGGCATCACCAAAGTGGTATTAAAGTAAGCTTTCGAAATGTTTCTTTCCCTTTTGATGCCTCTATGCCCCTGTAATTGCCTTTGGCGGCGCCAAAGGGGATTTAAACTAAATCTTTAATTTGTCTTTTTGTTTTTGGATGCCACCATGCAAAGGTATTAGACTTTGGCACCCCAAAACGGTCTGTTAAGTAAACTTTTAATTTGTCTCTTTCCCTTCAGATGCCACTATTACCCTGTAAAGGCCTTTGAAGACGCCAAAGGGGATTTAGATTAATCCTTCAATTTTTCTCTAAATTTTTGGATGCCTCACCGCAATTCTCTTGACCTTTGGCATCCCCAAAGTGGCATTAAAGTAAGCTTTCCAAATGTTTCTTTCCCTTATGATGCCTCTATGCCCCTGTAATTGCCTTTGGCGGCGCCAAAGGGGATTGAAAATAAACCTTTAATTTGTCTTTTTAATTTTGGATGCCACCGTGCAGCTGTATTGGACTTTGGCACCCTAAACGGTTTTTATAAAAATCTTAATTTATCTCTTTCCCTTCAGATGCCACTATCCCCTGTAAAGGCCTTTGAAGACGCCAAAGGGGATTTAGATTAATCCTTCAATTTTCCCCTAAGATTTTGGATGCCTCCACGCAATTCCCTTGCCTTTGGCATCCCCAAAGTGGCATTAAGTAAGTTTGCAGATGTTCTTTCCCTTTGTGCCTCTATGCCCCTGTAATTGCCTTTGGTGGCGCCAAAGGGGATTTAAACTAAAGCTTCAATTTGTCTTTTTTTTTTGGATGCCACCATGCAAAGGTATTGGACTTTGGCACCCCAAACGGTCTTTAAGTAAACTTTTAATTTGGGTCTTTCCCTTCAGATGCCACTATTCCCCTGTAAAGGCCTTTGAAGACCCCCCCCCCCCCCCCCCCCCCCCCCCCCCCCCCCCCCCCCCATTTAGATTAATCCTTCAATTTTCTCTAAATTTTCACAAAAAGGTGAAAGAAAATTGAGAATTATTAATCCATTTGGGATGTCAAAGGCAATTCGGTGGAAGTGCAAATTTAAGGGAAAGACAATTAAATAATACTTAGGACGTCTTAGGCCTTTACAAGCAATAGGCTTGAAGGGAAAGAACAATAAATATTTTTAAAACTTTGGTTAAATCCCATTGCGCCGGCAAAAAAGCAAATTAGGATAGATCCTAGGAGAACAAAAGCATTAACAACTGGGATCAAAGGGAAGAAATCGTGGAGACATCCAATTTGAGAAATGAAGATAATTCCTTGGCATCAAAGCTTTAAGGAATGTGCATCTTTGGGCATTAAAATTTACTAAATACTTGGGAGCCAAATCCAAAATTTCTTAGATTTGACAAAAAGCAATAAGGTTTATCAAATCTGACCAAAGCAATTAAGGATAAGCATAAGGCAAAGAAATTAAGGTGCTTAAGCACTTGGGAGACATGAAATAATGCATTGGGACAAAAGAGAAATTGAGGATAAATAATCCCTTTGGTTTCAAAGCCTTTAGGGATTGGCACTGGGAAAGAGCATTAAAAGTTTACTAAAAAGTTTAGTCCAAATATACCTTTATGGTGGCATCCAAAATAAAAAAAAGAAAATAATTTTTTATTTCCCCAAAGGCATCAGGGCATAGAGGCATCAAGGGAAAGAACTGGAAAGCATTGGACTTGATAAAGTAAATTGCTGAGATCCAAATCAAGAAATTGAGGATCAAATTAAAATTGGTCTTAAAGCCTTTAGGGTTAAAGGCTTAAGGGAAAGGATTAAGAAAAACTATGCAATCAATACCTTTAGGGGCAAAATAAAGAGTATAAAATTTAATTAAATTTGCGCCCCAAGCTCAGGGCTAGAGGCATCAAGGGAAAGAAAATTGGAAACTTATTTAATCCACTTTGGGGATGCAAAGGCAAGGAATTCGGAGCATCCAAAAATTTAGAGAAAATTGAAGGATTAATCAATCCCCTTGGCGCTTCAAAGGCCTTTACAGGGGAATAGTGGCATCTAAGGGAAAATAAATTAAAATTTTTAAAACCTTTGGGTGGCATCCAAATGCAAGGCAAAAAAGATATTAAACTTTGTCAACCATTGGCGCCAAGGCATTAAGGGAAGACATTTAAAGGATAAAATTTGAGCTTCTTAAACCATTGGGACCAAAAATTAAGGAAAATTGAGGATAACTATGCCTCAAATTTAAGAAATTGAAGGATTAACTAAATCCCCTTTGGTCTTCAAAGGCCTTTAGGGGTGCTCTAAGCAAACCTAATAAAAGTTACTAAAAAAATTGGTCCAAAGTCAATACCTTCATGGTGGCATCAAAAAAAAAAGACAAATAAAGTATTTTAAACCCCTTAACTGCCACTTGGGCTAAGGCATAAAGGGAAAAAACATTTGGAAAGTTATTTAATCCACTTTGGGGATGCCAAGGCAATTCAGGAGGATGAAAATTGAGGAAAAGAAGATTAATCTAATCCCCTTTGGCGTCTCAAAGGCCTTACAGGGATGTGGCATCTAAAGGAAAGAATTAAAATTATTAAAATACTTTGGTGCAAAGTCCAATCAGTTGCATGGCATCCAAAATAAAAGAAATAAGTTTTTAATCCCTTTGGCGCGCAAAGGCAATTACAGGGATAAGCATCATAAGGAAAGAAACATTTAAAGCTTACTTAATGCCACTTTAGATGCCAAAGGCAGAGAATCTGCATCAAAATTAGAGAAATTGAAGGATTAATAATCCCTTGGTCTCAAAGCCTTTAAGGGAATATGCATCTAAGGGAAAGACAAATAAAATTTATTAAACCTTGGGTGCAAGTCTAATACTTTGCTGTGGATCAAAAAAAAACAAATTAAAGTTTATTTAAATCCCTTTGGCGCCAAAGCAATTCAGGGCATAGAGGCATAAAAGGAAAGAACATTTGAAGCTTACTTTAATCCACTTTGGAGCAAAGGCAAGAGATTGTGGAGCATCAAAATTTAGAAATTGAAGATTAATCTAAATCCTTTGCGTCTCAAAGGCCTTTCAGGGAATGGGCATCTAAGGAAGCAATAATTACTTAATACTTTGGGTGCCAAGTCAATCTTGCATGTGTCCAAAAATAAAAAGACAAATAAGTATTAATCCTTGCGCGCAGGCATCGGGGCTACACAAAGAAAACATTGGAGCTTTTATCTTGGGATGCCAGAAATTGCTGGACTTCAAATTAGAGAAATGAAGGTATCTATCCCTTTGGGTCTAAGCCTTTAGGGATTGCATCTAGAAACAATAAAATTACTAAAAACTTGGGTCCATCAATCTTCTGTGCTCAAAAAAAGACAATAGTTATTAACCTTGGCCAGCATACAGGCAAGCACAAGGAAACATTGAATCTTAACCACTTGGATGCAAAGAGAATCTGGCTCAAATAAGAAATTGAAGATAACTACCCTTGCTCAAGCTAGGGGAATGCTAGAAAGAATAATTATAAAACCTTTGGGCAAAGTCCTCATGCGGCATCCAATAAAAAAAATAAATTGAAGGATTAATCTAATCCCCTTTGGCGTCTTCAAAGGCCTTTACAGGGTAATAGTGGCATCTGAAGGGAAAGAGACAAATTAAAAGTTTACTAACAGACCGTTTAGGGGTGCCAAGTCTAATACCTTTGCATGGTGGCATCCAAAACAAAAAGACAAATTAAAGATTTAGTTTAAATCCCCTTTGGCGCGCCAAAGGCAATTACAGGGCATAGAGGCATAAAAGGGAAAGAAACATTTGAAAGCTTACTTTAATACCACTTTGGTGATGCCAAAGGGCAAGAGAATTGCGTGGAGACTCCAAAAAATTAGAGGAAAATTGAAGGATTAATCTAAATCCCCTTTGGCGTCTTCAAAGGCCTTTACAGGGGAATATGGCATCTAAAGGAAAAGACCCTAATTAAAAGTTTACTTAAAATACCCTTTGGGGGTGCCAAAGTCAATACAGTTGCATGGTGGCTCCAAAAATAAAAAGACAAATTAAAGTTTATTTTAAATCCCTTTGCGCGCCAAAGCAATTACAGGGCATAGAGGCATCAAAGGAAGAAACATTGAAAGCTTACTTAATGCCACTTTGGGGATGCCAAAGGGAAGAGAATTGCTGGACATCAAAAATTTAGAGGAAAATTGAAGGATTAATCTAATCCCCTTTGGCGTCTTCAAAGGCCTTTACAGGGGAATAGTGGCATCTGAAGGGAAAGAGACAAATTAAAGTTTATTAAAGACCGTTTGGGGTGCCAAAGTCCATACTTTGCATGGTGGCATCCAAAAATAAAAGACAAATTAAAAAAAAAAAAAAAAAAAAAAAAAAAAAAAAAAAAAAAAAAAAAAAAAAAAAAAAAAAAAGACCTTTAGGGTGCCAAAGTCAATACAGTTGCATGGTGGCATCAAAAATAAAAGACAAATTAAAGGTTTATTTTAATCCCTTTGGGCCGCGCAAAGGCAATTACAGGGGCATAGAGGCATCATAAAGGGAAAGAAACATTTGAAAGCTTACTTTAATGCACTTTGGGGATGCCAAAGGGCAAAGAATTGCTGGAGACATCAAAAATTTAGAGAAAATTGAAGGATTAATCTAAATCCCCTTTGGCGTCTTCAAAGGCCTTTACAGGGGAATAGTGGCATCTAAGGGAAAGAGACAAATAAAAGTTTACTTAAAGACCGTTTGGGGTGCCAAAGTCAATACCTTTGCATGGTGGCATCCAAAATAAAAAGACAAATTAAAGATTTAGTTTTAAATCCCCTTTGGCGCCGCCAAAGGCAATTACAGGGGCATAGAGGCATTAAAAGGGAAAGAAACATTTGAAAGCTTACTTTAATGCCACTTTGGGGATGCCAAAGGGCAAGAGAATTGCTGGAGGCATCCAAAAATTTAGAGGAAAATTGAAGGATTAATCTAATCCCCTTTGCGTCTTCAAAGGCCTTTACAGGGAATAGTGGCATCTAAGGAAAGACCTAATTAAATTTACTTAAAATACCCTTTGGGGTGCCAAAGTCCAATACAGTTGCATGGTGGCATCAAAATAAAAAGAAAATTAAAGTTATTTTAAATCCCCTTTGGCGCCGCCAAAGGCAATTACAGGGGCATAGAGGCATCATAAGGGAAAGAAACATTTGGAAAGCTTACTTTAATACTTTGGGGATGCCAAAGGGAAGAGAATTGTGGAATCAAAAATTTAGAGGAAATTGAAGGATTAATCTAATCCTTTGGCGTCTTCAAGGCCTTTACAGGGAATAGTGGCATCTGAAGGGAAAGAGACAATTAAAGTTTACTTAAAAGACCTTTGGGGTGCCAAAGTCCAATACCCTTGCATGGTGGCATCAAAATAAAAAGACAAATTAAAGTTTATTTAAATCCCCTTTGGCGCACCAAAGGCAATTACAGGGGCATAGAGGCACAAAGGGAAAGAACATTTGCAAAGCTTACTTAATGCCACTTTGGGGATGCCAAGGCAAGGGAATTGCGTGGAGGCATCCAAAATTTAGAGGAAAATTGAAGGATTAATCTAAAAAAAAAAAAAAAAAAAAAAAAAAAAAAAAAAAAAAAAAAAAAAAAAAAAAAAAAAAAAAAAAAAAAAAAAAAAAAAAAAAAAAAAAAAAAAAAAAAAAAAAAAAAAAAAAAAAAAAAAAAAAAAAAAAAAAAAAAAAAAAAACTTTAATCCACTTTGGTGATGCCAAAGGGCAAGAGAATTGCGTGGAGACATCAAAAATTTAGAGGAAAATTGAAGGATTAATCTAAATCCCTTTGGCGTCTTCAAAGGCCTTTACAGGGGAATAGTGGCATCTAAAGGGAAAGACCTAATTAAAAGTTTACTTAAGAGACAAATGAAAAGTTTACTTAACAGACCGTTTTGGGGTGCCAAAGTCTAATACCTTTGCATGGTGGCATCCAAAAACAAAAAGACAAATTAAAGATTTAGTTTAAATCCCTTTGGCGCCGCCAAAGGCAATTACAGGGCATAGAGTCATTAAAAGGGAAAGAAACATTTCGAAAGCTTACTTTAATACCACTTTGGTGATGCCAAAGGGCAAGAGAATTGCGTGGAGACATCAAAAAATTTAGAGGAAAATTGAAGGATTAATCTAAAATCCCCTTTGGCGTCTTCAAAGGCCTTTACAGGGGAATAGTGGCATCTAAAGGGAAAGACCCTAATTAAAAGTTTACTTAAAATACCCTTTGGGGGTGCCAAAGTCCAATACAGTTTGCATGGTGGCATCCAAAAATAAAAAGACAAATTAAAGTGTTTATTTTAAATCCCCTTTGCGCTGCCAAAGGCAATTACAGGGGCATAGAGGCATCAAAAGGGAAAGAAACATTTGGAAAGCTTACTTTAATGCCACTTTGGGATGCCAAAGGGCAAGAGAATTGCATGGAGGCATCGAAAAAATTTAGAGGAAAATTGAAGGATTAATCTAACTCCCCTTTGGCGTCTTCAAAGGCCTTTACAGGGGAATAGTGGCATCTAAAGGGAAAGACCCAAATTAAAAGTTTACTTAAAAACCCTTTGGGGTGCCAAAGTCCAATACAGTTGCATGGTGGCATCCAAAAATAAAAAGAAAATTAAAGTTTATTTAAATCCCCTTTGGCGCCGCCAAAGGCAATTACAGGGCATAGAGGCATCATAAAAAGACAAATTAAAAGTTTACTTAAAGACCGTTTAGGGGTGCCAAAGTCTAATACTTTGCATGGTGGCATCCAAAAAAAAAGACAAATTAAAGATGTTATTTAAATCCCCTTTGGCGCCGCCAAAGGCAATTACAGGGGCATAGAGGCATCAATAAGGGAAAGAAACATTTGGAAAGCTTACTTTAATCCACTTTGGGGATGCCAAAGGGCAAGAGAATTGCGTGGAGACATCCAAAAATTTAGAGGAAAATTGAAGGATTAATCTAAATCCCCTTTGGCGTCTTCAAAGGCCTTTACAGGGGAATAGTGGCATCTGAAGGGAAAGAACCTAATTAAAAGTTTACTTAAAATACCCTTTGGGGTGCCAAAGTCCAATACAGTTTGCATGGTGGCATCCAAAATTAAAAAGACAAATTAAAGGTTTATTTTAAATCCCTTTGGCGCCGCCAAAGGCAATTACAGGGGCATAGAGGCATCAAAAGGGAAAGAAACATTTGGAAAGCTTACTTTAATGCCACTTTGGGGATGCCAAAGGCAAGAGAATTGCGTGAGACATCGAAAAATTTAGAGGAAAATTGAAGGATTAATCTAATCCCCTTTGGCGTCTTCAAAGGCCTTTACAGGGGAATAGTGGCATCTAAAGGGAAAGACCAAATTAAAAGTTTACTTAAAAACCTTTGGGGTGCCAAAGTCCAATACATTTGCATGGTGGCATCCAAAAATAAAAAGACAAATTAAAGTTTATTTAAAATCCCCTTTGGCGCCGCCAAAGGCAATTACAGGGGCATAGAGGCATCAATAAGGGAAAGAAACATTTGGAAAGCTTACTTTAATGCCACTTTGGGATGCCAAAGGCAAGAGAATTGCGTGAGGCATCCAAAATTTAGAGGAAAATTGAAGGATTAATCTAAATCCCCTTTGGCGTCTTCAAAGGCCTTTACAGGGAATAGTGGCATCTGAAGGGAAAGGACAAATTAAAAGTTTACTTAACAACCGTTTGGGGTGCCAAAGTCAATACCTTTGCATGGTGGCATCCAAAAAAAAAGACAAATTAAAGATTTTTTAAATCCCCTTTGGCGCCGCCAAAGGCAATTACAGGGCATAGAGGCATCAAAGGAAAGAAACATTTGAAAGCTTACTTTAATCCACTTTGGGATGCCAAAGGCAAGAGAATTGCTGGGCATCAAAAATTTAGAGAAAATTGAAGGATTAATCTAAATCCCTTGGCGTCTTCAAGGCCTTTACAGGGAAATAGTGGCATCTAAGGGAAAGACCTAATTAAAATTTACTTAAAAACCCTTTGGGGGTGCCAAAGTCCAATACAGTTGCATGGTGGCTATCCAAAAATAAAAGACAAATTAAAGGTTTATTTTAAATCCCCTTTGGCGCCGCCAAAGGCAATTACAGGGGCATAGAGGCATCAAAAGGGAAAGAAACATTTGGAAAGCTTACTTTAATGCCACTTTGGGATGCCAAAGGGCAAGAGAATTGCGTGGAGACATCCAAAAATTTAGAGGAAAATTGAAGGATTAATCTAATCCCCTTTGGCGTCTTCAAAGGCCTTTACAGGGGAATAGTGGCATCTAAAGGGAAAGACACTAATTAAAATTTTACTTAAATACCCTTTGGGGGTGCCAAAGTCCAATACAGTTGCATGGTGGCTTCCAAAAATAAAAAGACAAATTAAAGGTTTATTTTAAATCCCCTTTGGCGCCGCCAAAGGCAATTACAGGGGCATAGAGGCATCAAAAGGGAAAGAAACATTTGGAAAGCTTACTTTAATGCCACTTTGGGGATGCCAAAGGGAAAGAGAATTGCATGGACACTTCGAAAAATTTAGAGGAAAATTGAAGGATTAATCTAACTCCCCTTTGGCGTCTTCAAAGGCCTTTACAGGGGAATAGTGGCATCTGAAGGGAAAGAGACAAATTAAAAGTTTACTTAAAAGACCGTTTAGGGTGCCAAAGTCCAATACCTTTGCATGGTGGCATCCAAAAATAAAAAGACAAATTGAAGCTCAAATTAAGTTTTAAATCCCTTTGGCGCCACCAAAGGCAATTACAGGGGCATAGAGGCACCATAGGAAAGAAACATCTGCAAAGCTTACTTAATGCCACTTTGGGGATGCCAAAGTCAGAAGAATTGCGTGGAGGCATCCAAAATTTAGAGAAAAATTGAAGGATTAATCTAAATCCCCTTTGGCGTCTTCAAAGGCCTTTACAGGGAAGTAGTTTCAAAGGCCTTTACAGGGGACAGTGGCAATCTGAAGGGAAAGAAAAATTAAAATTTACTAAAAACCCTTTAGGGTGCCAAAGTCCTATACAGTGCATGGGCATCCAAAATAAAAAGACAAATTAAAGTTTATTTTAAATACCCTTTGGCGCCGCCAAGGCAATTACAGGGCATAGAGGCATCATAGGGAAAGAACATTTGAAAGCTTACTTAATGCCATTTGGGATGCCAAAGTCAATGGAATTGCGGTGGCATCCAAAAATTTAGAGGAAAATTGAAGGATTAATCTAAATTTTGGCGTTTCAAAGGCCTTTACAGGGGTATGGCATCTGAAGGGAAAGAAAAATGAAGATTTATTAAATAGACCGTATATGGGGCCAAAGTCTAATCCTTGCATGGGTCATCCAAATTAACAAAGACAATAAAGTTTAGTTTAAATACCCTTTGGCGCGCTAAAGGCAATTTAGGGGCTAGAGGCAAAGGGAAAGAAACATTTGGAAAGTTCTTTAATACACTTTAGGGGATGCCAAAGGTGATTTAAGAATTTGCGGAGCATCCAAAATTTAGAGGAAAATTGAAGGATTAATCTAAATCACCTTTGGCATCTTCAAAGGCCTTTAGGGGATCAAATGGCATAAAGGGAAGAGCCATCAAAATTTATAAAGAAGATTACCTTTAGGGTGCCAAATGTCATACTTATGGCTGGTGTACAAAAACATAAAAGAAAAAAAGATTTATTTTAAATCCCCTTTGGCGCGCCAAAGGCAATTACAGGGCTAGAGGCATCAAAAGGAAAAAAACATTAAAGCTTACTTTAATCCACTTTGGGATGCCAAAGGCAAGAATTAGGTGGCATACGCAAAAATTTAGAGGAAATTGAAGGATTAATTAATCCCTTTGGTTCAAAGGCCTTACGGGGATAGTGGCATAGGAAGACATTAAAGTTTACTTAAACTTTGGTGCAAGTCCAATACTTGCATGGTGGCTCCAAAATAAAGAAAATTAAGTTTATTAACCTTTGGCGCCAAGGCAATTAAGGGGCATGAGGCACAAAGGGAAGACATTGAAGTCTTAATGCCCTTTGGGTGCAAGGAGATTGGCATCAATTTAGAGGAAAATTGAAGGTAATCTAATCCTTTGGCGTCTTCAAGGCTTAAGGGGATAGTGGTTGAAGGGAAAGAATTAAATTTAAAGACTTTGGGGTGCAAGTCATCCTGCGGGGATCAAATAAGACAAATTAGTTTATTATCCCCTTGCGCAAAGGCAATTAGGGCTAGGACAGGGAAGAACATTTGAAAGCTCTTTAATGCATTTGGATGCAAGGAAGGAATTGCTGGCATCAAATTAGAGAATTGAAGATTAATCTACTTTAATGCCACTTTGGGGATGCCAAAGGTCAAGAGAATTGCGGGAGGCATCCAAAAATTTAGAGAGAAAATTGAAGGATTAATCTAAATCCCTTTGGCGTCTTCAAAGGCCTTTACAGGGAATAGTGGCATCTGAAGGGAAAGAGACAAATTAAAAGTTTACTTAACAGACCGTTTTGGGGTGCCAAAGTCTAATACCTTTGCATGGGCATCCAAAAAAAAAGACAAATTAAAGATTTAGTTTAAATCCCTTTGGCGCCGCCAAAGGCAATTACAGGGCATAAGGCATCAAAAGGGAAAGAAACATTTCGAAAGCTTACTTTAATACCACTTTGGGATGCCAAAGGGCAAGAGAATTGCGTGGAGACATCAAAAATTTAGAGAAAATTGAAGGATTAATCTAAATCCCTTTGGCGTCTTCAAAGGCCTTTACAGGGGAATAGTGGCATCTAAAGGGAAAGACCCTAATTAAAAGTTTACTTAAAATACCCTTTGGGGGTGCCAAAGTCCAATACAGTTGCATGGTGGCATCCAAAATAAAAAGACAAATTAAAGGTTTATTTTAAATCCCCTTTGGCGCGCCAAAGGCAATTACAGGGGCATAGAGGCATCAAAAGGGAAAGAAACATTTGGAAAGCTTACTTTAATGCCACTTTGGGGATGCCAAAGGGCAAGAGAATTGCATGGAGGCATCGAAAAAAATTAGAGGAAAATTGAAGGATTAATCTAACTCCCCTTTGGAGTCTTCAAAGGCCTTTACAGGTGAATAGTGGCATCTAAAGGGAAAGACCCTAATTAAAAGTTTACTTAAAATACCCTTTGGGGGTGCCAAAGTCCAATACAGTTGCATGGTGGCATCCAAAAATAAAAAGACAATTAAAGGTTTATTTTAAATCCCCTTTGGCGCCGCCAAAGGCAATTACAGGGGCATAGAGGCATCAAAAGGGAAAGAAACATTTGGAAAGCTTACTTTAATGCCACTTTGGGGATGCCAAAGGCAAGAGAATTGCGGTGAGGCATCCAAAATTTAGAGGAAAATTGAAGGATTAATCTAAATCCCCTTTGGCGTCTTCAAAGGCCTTTACAGGGAATAGTGGCATCTGAAGGGAAAGAGACAAATTAAAAGTTTACTTAAAAGACCCTTTAGGGGGTGCCAAAGTCCAATACCTTTGCATGGTGGCATCCAAAAATAAAAGACAAATTAAAGCTTTAGTTTAAATCCCCTTTGGCGCCACCAAAGGCAATTACAGGGGCATAGAGGCATCAAAAGGGAAAGAAACCATTTGAAAGCTTACTTTAGTGCCACTTTGGTGATGCCCAAGGGCACGAGAATTGCAGGTGAGACACTCGAAAAATTTAGAGAAAATTGAAGGATTAATCTAAATCCCCTTTGGCGTCTTCACAGGGCCTTTACAGGGGAATAGTGGCATCTAAAGGAAAGACAAAATTAAAGTTTACTTAAAATACCCGTTTAGGGGTGCCAAAGTCCAATTACCTTTGCATGGTAGCATCCAAAACTAAAAAAGACAAATTAAAGTTTATTTTAAATCCCCTTTGGCGTCCGCCAAAGTCAATACAGGGGCCATAGAGGCACCAAAAGTGAAAGAAGATTTCGAAGCTTACCTTTAAGTACCACCTTTGGTGAAGCCAAAGTGCAAGAGAAAGCCGAGGAGGCAATCCAAAATCTTAGAGATAAAATTGAAGGATTCAATCCTAAATCCCCTTTGCGTCGTCCTAAGGCCTTTTACATGTGAATAGTGGCATCTAAAGGGAAATAGATACCTAATTAAAAGTTTACTTAAAATACCCTTTGGGGTGCCAAAGTCCAATACAGTTGCATGGTGGCATCCAAAAATAAAAAGACAAATTAAAGGTTTATTTTAAATCCCCTTTGGCGCCGCCAAAGGCAATTACAGGGGCATAGAGGCATCAAAAGGGAAAGAAACATTTGGAAAGCTTACTTTAATGCCACTTTGGGGATGCCAAAGGGCAAGAGAATTGCGGTGAGGCATCCAAAAATTTAGAGGAAAATTGAAGGATTAATCTAAATCCCCTTTGGCGTCTTCAAAGGCCTTTACAGGGGAATAGTGGCATCTGAAGGGAAAGACCCAAATTAAAAGTTTACTTAAAAAGACCGTTTTGGGGTGCCAAAGTCAATACCTTTGCATGGTGGCATCCAAAAATAAAAAGACAAATTAAAGATTTAGTTTAAATCCCCTTTGGCGCCGCCAAAGGCAATTACAGGGGCATAGAGGCATCAAAAGGGAAAGAAACATTTCGAAAGCTTACTTAATACCACTTTGGTGATGCCAAAGGGCAAGAGAATTGCGGTGAGGCATCCAAAAATTTAGAGAAAAATTGAAGGATTAATCTAAATCCCCTTTGGCGTCTTCAAAGGCCTTTACAGGGGAATAGTGGCATCTAAAGGGAAAGACCCTAATTAAAAAGTTTACTTAAAATACCCTTTGGGGGTGCCAAAGTCCAATACAGTTGCATGGTGGCATCCAAAAATAAAAAGACATTTTAAAGGTTTATTTTAAATCCCCTTTTGCGCCGCCAAAGGCAATTACAGGGCATAGAGGCATCAAAAGTGAAAGAAACATTTCGAAAGCTTACTTTAGTACCACTTTGGTGATGCCAAAGGGCAAGAGAATTGCGGTGAGGCAATCAAAAATTTAGAGAAAAATTGAAGGATTAATCTAAATCCCCTTTGGCGTCTTCAAAGGCCTTTACAGGGGAATAGTGGCATCTAAAGGGAAAGAACCTAATTAAAAGTTTACTTAAAATACCCTTTGGGGGTGCCAAAGTCCAATACAGTTGCATGGTGGCATCCAAAAATAAAAAGACAATTAAAGGTTTATTTTAAATCCCCTTTGGCGCCGCCAAAGGCAATTACAGGGGCATAGAGGCATCAAAAGGGAAAGAAACATTTGGAAAGCTTACTTTAATGCCACTTTGGGAGATGCCAAAGGTCAAGAGAATTGCGGTGTGGCATCCAAAAATTTAGAGGAAAAATTGAAGGATTAATCTAAATCCCCTTTGGCGTCTTCAAAGGCCTTTACAGGGAATAGTGGCATCTGAAGGGAAAGAGACAAATTAAAAGTTTACTTAACAGACCGTTTAGGGGTGCCAAAGTCCTAATACCTTTGCATGGTGGCATCCAAAAACAAAAAGACAAATTAAAGATTTAGTTTAAATCCCCTTTGGCGCCGCCAAAGGCAATTGCAGGGGCATAGAGGCATCAAAAGGGAAAGAAACATTGGAAAGCTTACTTTAATACCACTTTGGGGATGCCAAAGGGCAAGAGAATTGCGTGGAGACATCCAAAAATTTAGAGGAAAATTGAAGGATTAATCTAAATCCCCTTTGGCGTCTTCAAAGGCCTTTACAGGGGAATAGTGGCATCTAAAGGAAAGACCCTAATTAAAATTTTACTTAAAATACCCTTTGGGGGTGCCAAAGTCCAATACAGTTGCATGGTGGCATCCAAAAATAAAAAGACAAATTAAAGGTTTATTTTAAATCCCCTTTGGCGCCGCCAAAGGCAATTACAGGGCATAGAGGCATCAAAAGGGAAAGAAACATTTGGAAAGCTTACTTTAATGCCACTTTGGGGATGCCAAAGGTCAAGAGAATTGCATGTGAGGCATCGAAAAATTTAGAGAAAATTGAAGGATTAATCTAACTCCCCTTTGGCGTCTTCAAAGGCCTTTACAGGGGAATAGTGGCATCTGAAGGGAAAGAGACAAATTAAAAGTTTACTTAAAAGACCGTTTAGGGGTGCCAAAGTCCAATACCTTTGCATGGTGGCATCCAAAAATAAAAAGACAAATTAAAGCTTTAGTTTAAATCCCCTTTGGCGCCACCAAAGGCAATTACAGGGGCATAGAGGCATCCAAAAGGGAAAGAAACATCTGCAAAGCTTACCTTAATGCCACTTTGGTGATGCCAAAGTGCAAGGGAATTGCGTGGAGGCATCCAAAATCTAGAGGAAAATTGAAGGATTAATCTAATCCCCCTTTGGCGTCTTCAAAGGCCTTTACAGGGGAGTAGTGGCATCTGAAGGGAAAGAGACTAATTAAAGTTTACTATAAAAGACCGTTTAGGGGTGCCAAAGTCCAATACAGCTGCACGGTGGCATCCAAAATTAAAAAGACAAATTAAAGGTTTATTTTCAATCCCCTTTGGCGCCGCCAAAGGCAATTACAGGGGCATAGAGGCATCAAAAGGGAAAGAAACATTTGGAAAGCTTACTTTAATGCCACTTTGGGGATGCCAAAGGTCAAGAGAATTGCGGTGAGGCATCCAAAAATTTAGAGAAAAATTGAAGGATTAATCTAAATCCCCTTTGGCGTCTTCAAAGGCCTTTACAGGGAATAGTGGCATCTGAAGGGAAGAGACCAATTAAAAGTTTACTTAAAAACCGTTTGGGTGCCAAAGTCAATACCTTGCATGGTGGCATCCAAAAATAAAAAGACAAATTAAAGATTTATTTAAATCCCTTTGGCGCCGCCAAAGGCAATTACAGGGGCATAGAGGCATCAAAAGGGAAAGAAACATTTGGAAAGCTTACTTTAATACCACTTTGGGATGCCAAAGGCAAGAGAATTGCGTGGAGACATCCAAAAATTTAGAGAAAATTGAAGGATTAATCTAAATCCCCTTTGGCGTCTTCAAAGGCCTTTACAGGGAATAGTGGCATCTAAGGGAAAGACCCAATTAAAAGTTTACTTAAAAACCTTTGGGGTGCCAAAGTCCAATACAGTTGCATGGTGGCATCCAAAAATAAAAAGACAAATTAAAGGTTTATTTTAAATCCCCTTTGGCGCCGCCAAAGGCAATTACAGGGCATAGAGGCATCAAAAGGGAAAGAAACATTTGAAAGCTTACTTTAATGCCACTTTGGGATGCCAAAGGCAAGAGAATTGCGTGGACATCAAAAATTTAGAGAAAAATTGAAGGATTAATCTAAATCCCCTTTGGCGTCTTCAAAGGCCTTTACAGGGGAATAGTGGCATCTAAGGGAAAGAGACAAATTAAAAGTTTACTTAAAAACCTTTGGGGTGCCAAAGTCCAATACTTTGCATGGTGGCATCCAAAATAAAAAGACAAATAAAGTTTATTTTAAATCCCCTTTGGCGCCGCCAAAGGCAATTACAGGGGCATAGAGGCATCAAAAGGAAAGAACATTTGAAAGCTTACTTAATGCCACTTTGGGATGCCAAAGGCAAGAGAATTGCGTGGAGGCATCAAAAATTTAGAGGAAAATTGAAGGATTAATCTAATCCCCTTTGGCGTCTTCAAAGGCCTTTACAGGGAATAGTGGCATCTGAAGGGAAAGATAAATTAAAAGTTTACTTAAAAGACCTTTAGGGGTGCCAAAGTCCAATACAGCTTGCAGGTGGCATCCAAAATTTAAAAAGACAAATTAAAGGTTTTTTTTTTTTTTTTTTTTTTTTTTTTTTTTTTTTTTTTTTTTTTTCTGAAGGGAAAGAGATCAAATAAAATTTATTAAAAGACCGTTTTAGGGGTGCCAAAGTCAATACCTTGCATGGAGGCATCCAAAATAAAAAGACAAATTAAAGTTTAGTTTTAAATCCCCTTTGGCGCCGCCAAAGGCAATTACAGGGGCATAGAGGCATCAAAAGGGAAAGAAACATTGGAAAGCTTACTTTAATACCACTTTGGGGATGCCAAAGGCAAGAGAATTGCGGGAGGACATCCAAAAATTAGAGAAAAATTGAAGGATTAATCTAAATCCCTTTGGCGTCTTCAAAGGCCTTTACAGGGGAATAGTGGCATCTGAAGGGAAAGAGACAAATAAAAGTTTTACTTAACAGACCGTTTTGGGGTGCCAAAGTCTAATACCTTTGCATGGTGGCATCCAAAAACAAAAAGACAAATTAAAGATTTAGTTTAAATCCCCTTTGGCGCCGCCAAAGGCAATTACAGGGGCATAGAGGCATAAAAGGGAAAGAAACATTTCGAAAGCTTACTTTAATACCACTTTGGTGATGCCAAAGGCAAGAGAATTGCGTGGAGACATCAAAAAATTTAGAGGAAAATTGAAGGATTAATCTAAATCCCCTTTGGCGTCTTCAAAGGCCTTTACAGGGAATAGTGGCATCTAAAGGGAAAGACCCTAATTAAAATTTTACTTAAAATACCCTTTGGGGTGCCAAAGTCCAATACAGTTGCATGGTGGCATCCAAAAATAAAAAAGACAAATTAAAGGTTATTTAAATCCCCTTTAGCGCTCGCCAAAGGCAATTACAGGGGCATAGAGGCATCAAAAGGGAAAGAAACATTTGGAAAGCTTACTTTAATGCCACTTGGGGATGCCAAAGGGCAAGAGAATTGCATGGAGGCATCAAAAAATTAGAGAA